>NW_017806059.1:3528294-3530811 GCF_001891065.2 Hippocampus comes | reverse complement strand
TATACATAGGCATGGCAGCCTGGTGGACCAGTGGTTAGCACGTCGACCTCACAGTGCAGAGGTACCGTGTTCAATTCCAGCTCCGGCCTCCCTGTGTGGAGTTTGCATGTTCTCCCGGGCCTGGGTTTTCTCCGGGTACTCCGGTTTCCTCCCACATTCCAAAAACATGCATGGCAGGCTGATCTAACACTCAAAATTGTCCCTAGGTGTGAGTGTGAGCGCGGATGGTTGTTTGTCTCTATATGCCCTGCGATTGGCTGGCAACCAGTTCAGGGTGTCGCCCACCTACTGCCCAAAGACAGCTGGGATAGGCTCCAGCACCCCCCGACCCTTGTGAGGATAAGCGGATCGGAAAATGAATGAATGAATGAATACATAGGCATTATATAAATGCCCCCTTTAATTGCGATTTAATTGTGAACATAATTATAATTTGTCTAGAAGGAATCCTTTACTGAAAAGTAATAGAATGGGTAATTACTTTCCAAATGGCAATCAGTGCCTATTAACAACATGGGTAGAGAAGAAAAATGGTGTTCCAAAGTGGACTTGATTAATTGTGATAAATATGGCCCATACATCCTTTGCCATGTTCATGTTTGTTGTTTTGACGACACTTTTCAATATCACTTCAGGTTTTGAGCTTTCCCACTGTGATGAACCTGGTCTGCCACAATTTGGCTTTAAAGTCAGTGACCAGGGTCACTTTGCTGGAAGTGTGATCTCATATGGCTGTGACCAAGGTTACACCCTGCACGGCAGTGGCATTCTGAAATGCATGACCGGCGAGAGAAGGGCGTGGGACAACAGCCTACCATCATGTATTGGTAAGCGTATCACCTACCTTTTGTCTCACTCTCATTTTGCTGGACATCTGTAGACTGTATTTTCCTATTCAGGTAACTGAAGTTTCCTCCACTGTATTAACATTGTGAAGTTGTTATGAGAGAGTTTCTGTTTTGTGAAGTCCAGCAGCTTGCAATTTAAAAATGAAAATCAACAACAATTCTAAAGCCTGTGCTGAATTACCACATGCAACAACTCTGTGCACTTCCTCCTTCAGTGACACACTTTGGTGTTGTTCTTAAAACATATTGAATTCACTGAATTACTGAATTATTCTCTCTCTCTCTAGCAACAATAAACACACTGCTTTTAAATGTATTACAGCTATAGAAGTGCAACAAATAACAGCCAATCAATCAAATATTAGTTCAAAACAATTGTGAACTGTCAATGGCACATTCAGAAGAATGAGCTTGTCCAACATTCACTAACACTTTTTCTTTGTCTTGTAATTTAGTGGATCAAGGTCTGCACAACTTGAATTCTTTAATTTACTTTGCAAGCAGTTTGCCGACTTTTGTAAAAGACAGTAGGATTTAAATTTCTTTCCTAGTGGTCTTGAACTTTCATATAAAATTTCAGGAATGTTAAATTCCAATAAACCTGTCAAGGATTTTACCCTGGTTTTTGAATCTCATTATAACCAAGGACTGTTTCAACCTAATTCCAATTCCCTTATTGATTAAAGTGTGTTCCTTTTAAAACACACACCATGATGAGAGCGAGACCACACAGCACACGACGTCAACCAGCTGACAGCCGGCGAGCAACAAAATCTTAAAATGCCGCCGAAACGAGGACAAGACACCAAACAGGAGGAAGAAGTGATGACCCTTTCGCAAGTAAATGAACTTCTCAACCAACAAAAAGAACTGTTCACAGCACTCATACAGCAACAACAAGATCACTTCAAAGGATTTGTAAAGATGATATTGGACTCAACAAACACACGACTGGACAATTTTTCCAGGGAAGTACAAGAACTGAAAATTAGTCTTAATTACACTCAAAAGGAAGTCGACGACATCAAAAAACAACAAACGAATGATTCTGATCACTGCAAAACCATGCAAACTGAATTATACAAAGTATGTGACAGTATGCTGGTTTTAAACGACAAGATGGACATCTTAGAGGGACAATCAAAAAGGAAAAATTTGATAATCGATGGACTTGAAGAAAAGCAAGGAGAAACGTGGACTGAAACGGAGCAAAAAGTACAAACAATTTTCAAGGAGCAACTTCAATTAAAGGACACAATCGAGATAGAAAGAGCCCATCGCACAGGGAGACAGGAAACGGGAAGACTTCGACCAAGACCAGTAGTGGTGAAACTTGAAAAATATAAGGACAAAACAATGATACTACAGAGAGCAAAATACTTAAAAGGTACCAAAATCTACATTAATGAAGACTATACAGATAATGTACGACAAAAAAGAAAAGAATTGCTTCCAAAATTAAAAGAGGCACGTGAAAGAGGGGAAATTGCCTACCTGAGGCACGACAAACTCATCGTCCACCCCCGCACCAGTACTCCAATTCAACGGGCTCAACTTCAACATGCCGAGATTTGACGATTACCAGACAATAACTTTGAATTAACGGATATTGGAAACATACAACACAATCATGGATTTTAAAATCTTTGATTATGCTGAACATAAGACA
>NW_017806059.1:3514647-3521668 GCF_001891065.2 Hippocampus comes | reverse complement strand
TTCACAAATTATAGACCAATATCACTGCTACCACAATTTTCAAAAATATTAGAAAAATTATTCTCTCGCAGACTTGACAACTTCATCCACAAACACGGGCTGTTAAGTGAAAATCAATATGGCTTCAGAGAAAAACGTACAACCTTAATGGCAGTAATGGAGTTTGTGGAAGCAATAGCAACTAACATAGACAATAGGGAATTCACGGTTGGGATTTTTTTGGATCTGAAGAAAGCTTTTGATACAATAGATCATACTATATTATTGAATAAATTAGAGAGATATGGTATCAGAGGTATAGCATATAAATGGATTGAAAGTTATTTAGAAAATAGATATCAGTATGTGCAATTCAACAACAAAAAATCCAACTCATTGAAGATTACCCATGGAGTGCCACAGGGATCAGTGCTTGGACCAAAATTATTCATTCTATATATAAATGACATCTGTAGTGTTACAAAACAATTCAAATGTGTCCTATTCGCTGATGATACAACCTTCTACTGCTGTGGAAAAAATATGGAACAACTCCTGAAAACTGTGGAAAATGAATTAACCAAATTAAAAGACTGGTTCGACAGATATAAACTATCTTTAAATTTAACAAAAACTAAGTTTGTTATTTTTGGTACGAGACCTATTAAAGACCAAGTTAAAATAAAGATAAATTCAATTGAAATAGAAAGAGTTTATGAAAATAAGTTTCTTGGACTAGTAATAGACACCAAACTATCCTGGAAGCCACATATTGATAATGTTAAAAGGAAAATATCCAAAACTATCGGGATACTCCATAAAACTAAGGATGTGTTGAATATGAGTTCCTTGTACACATTATATTACTCATTATTACTCCCATATATGACCTACTGTGTGGTAATATGGGGTAACGCCTGTAAATCAAACACACTCCCTGTCTTAAAACTACAGAAAAAAGCAATCAGAATAATCAATTGGTCTAAATATATCGAACCCACAAATCCACTATTCATCAAATCAAATACAATGAAATTCTATGACCTGGTTGACTTCAAAATTGCCCAATTAATGTATAAAGCACATAACAATCTCCTTTGTCAAAATATCCAGAAGCTTTTTGAAATCAGAGATAGTTGTTATAATCTAAGAGGTATTAATCAATACAAAAAATCCAGAACAAGAACAAACATCAAGCAAAGGTGTGTATCAGTAATAGGAGTTAATCTGTGGAATAAGCTTGAGAGGGATCTGAAAATGAGTAAATCGTTGGACGAGTTCAAAAACAAATTTAAAAGATTAGTACAAAAAAACTACATAAAACAAAGTTAAGAAGATAAATTTTACATACTGGTACTTATAAAACATAGTAATACTATGGTTTGTTCCTGTTCTGGATTTTGAACAACTTATTGAATGTATTCAAGAAATGCAGTATATATAATCAATATGAGTCATTTGATATAAAAAGTAGAAAGAACAATTATACATATATACAAACCGAAAGGTGTATCAATAGATAAGTATAGTACACAAAAGTATTTGATGAAATTTAGATTTCTTCCTTTTCTTTGGTATTGGAAATGATCAGTATACATTATTGCACAACAAGGGGTAGGACTAGATAAGTTGTATACTTCTTCCTACTCCTTTGAACATATAACTGTGATGATGTTTGTATTACTTACTTTCACTTTTATTTTCCTTACATAATTTTTGTTTGCATTTTGTCATGTTATTGTATGTTTTATATATGTTCAATGAACAATCAAACAAACAAACAAACAAACAATGATTATAATCAGTAGAAAGATACCACAGTTTGGATAGAAGGTCTTTGACCTTACCTGTTATGTGAGGACCAGCTCAATATTCTCCGGAACACCGTCCTGTCTTTTTAAATATACACAATTAAATATGGAACTAAAGTTCTATGAGTCTCATGACTGCCAAAACGGGTGGTGCTTAAAAGCATGAAGTAATACCTTCATTTACGCGCAGGTCGTGAATGCATACCAACAAACATCATAAGTGACCTGAGTGACCCAGGGTATGTATAACAGCCGAAAGACAGCCCTCTTGAATCTTCTCATGCGAATACAAGGATTCTGAGTGGCATCACACTTTGGCACTCATTCAGGATTCATATTACCATATTTACATATGGTCACTTTATGACGTGCCTCAGACCTCCAGAGGCGGTGCTTAAAATCACAGAACGACTAATACCAGTGAAGTACAAGTACAACTTTATTGTCAAAGTCACAAGAAATCCCAGACACAAACTTCAATGAAAAGTCACCAACGAGACAAAGACCATACTGAGAGGATTCGGAGTAAGGACATCCATACCATAAAATCTGGAGAAAGTGCTCAGCAATGACCAGGAGGCAGAAGCACAAATGTCCTCTTAAGGCACTCCCTTTAGACTGGCCCAAGACATGGCAACATCCTTCGTACAATGACAGCACACCTCCAACGGCAAGGGGCGGCCTGATACACAAAAATAAGAACAACGCCCTTGGGAGTTCCCCCATAAGAAACAAAAAGCTGAGCAGATGTATAGAAGGCCACAGTAGCCTCAACATAAAAGCGCAGAGCTCTCACGAGGCACAAGAGCTCCGGATGAATCCAACCATCCCCAGGTGGAGGCACAAAGCATGTGAGCCGGATAGTCTGGGTAAAATGCGAGGCAGACAAGATCTTGGGACAAAAGCGACGTTCTGCCACAGAATGACACCAATACCATCTGGCTGCCACCCCAGAGAGAATTGACTGATTGACAGCTCATGTAACTCAGTGACATGCTAATTGTAGGTAATGTCGAGCAAGAACATTGCCTTCCGAGACACCCAACTGAAGGGCCACACCAGCGAGGAGCTAAAAGAGGGGCGGGTACAGTGTGTCCAGTGAAGGCCCCATTTGGGGGCACGGGGTACATTATGGGGACGACGGCACAAGGCCGTGGCATTCCACTGAGGCCTTGCAAACCCTAGCATGTTGTGCAGAAACAAGTGTTCCATAAACCTTTGGAGTAGGAGACCCCTTTCCAAGAGAGACTGTAGGAAATCCAAATCAGCAGGACTCAAGGAAACTACAGGGTCCACCCCATGGTTGGCACACCACATCAAAAACAACTTTGACCTGTTAGCATACGGTGGCTGGGAAAATGGGGCGCTGGCATTAAGAATGGTCCTCCTCACTAATTTCGAACAGCAGGTCAGCAACAAGTCAGGCCCCTCAACGGCCAAACACACAAGTGGAGGCAATGAGGGTTGTGATACCAAAACCATTTCCCCACTGGGACAATAGATCCAATCGAATGGGGAAACTCCATGGGTTGGCGAAGCAGAGTTGGTGCAGCAGGGAAAACACCGAGGCCCACAGCAATCAACAAGGAAAGACTACAAAAAGAGAGAATACATAAATGCATAAGCCACGCTATGGCGTAAGTTTGGATAGGGGACGCAGGCGCAGCTGTCAATAGCAGAGGCACATCAAGGTGAACCGCTGGCGAAACGCGGCAACAAAGCTGATGCCGCAACCCAGCAGTTAAATCACCAATACAAAGAGGGAGGAGGTGCTTTACTTGTAGAGGGCCCGTGGCAGCAGCTGCCACTAGCAAAGGCACATCAAGGTAGATTGCTGGCGAAACACCACAGCAGTAGCCAATATGAAGCAACGTAACAAAGCTCCTATCACCAGTAAATATGCACAGCCAACTACAAGGCACCTCTGCCGGAGAAAGCCCTGTGGTGGCAGAGCCTTATAGTGGGTAGGAGGGCTACGGACAGTTGCCAAACAAAGCACAAACCAAACTGACAAAGTCACACCACGGCACACGTGGCAACCAACAAAGCGAGGTGAGCAAACAGAATCGGCAACCTCACCTTAGGCCGCACGACCGCACAAGACCGTGAACACACAGACCACCACCTCAGCAATCGCAAACTAATCTGTTATTGCCACAAGACGGCGGAAAACATCTGCAGCTCCGACCAACACAGTAACAAGGCACACAGGGATGGAAAACCGGCAAAGAGAAAGAACAGCTTTGATCTGCAGGGAAAAGCGGGACCCAGTGGCGTGCGAGCCAATGCTCGTGAATGTTCTGAGAGCCTGTCTTCCAGGGTGTCACAAGATCTTGGGTCACTTGGGGTCAATAATGATGTTGGGTGGTAAGCACTCTTGACCTGTGCATGCACCAAGGGACTATTCTGTGCTTTTAAGCACCACCTCTGGCGGTCTGGAGAGATATCACACAACACGAAGTATTCTGAAAAAAGGTACAGCTTTTAAGGTCACAGAATAGAATGCCTTATATTGTCCCTATACATATGAAGATTGAAAGCAGCCCCTTCTCCAATGCAATCATGTACTTTATGTAAAGTATGAAAAACAAAATGAAATAAGACAAAATACAAATAATAAAACAAAATCAAGATTGTAGCATAAATCAGGCCTCTAAAGAACAAAATCTACTGAATGCTTGCACTACCATCAATCGCTTCGAGGGGCACCACATGTGTTTTTTGGATTAATAAGAATAACAGATGGAAAAAAAAACCCTCTTTGAATCAGTCATTCATTGGAAGGCATTTGTAGTGTTTTTAGCTGCATTTTTACAGCTTAAAAAATGATTCTAACACACACAATTCATAATCTAGCTCTGATTATTTTCAAGATTAATGAATTGATAGAAAAAAATAAAATAAATAATATTTGCCTGAAGTGATGTGGAAGTCACATGTTTAACCTAACCACTTGAACCCAGTTTGATATCAACCTTTGCACTATCTGGTAAATTTTGCAAACGTTGAATTCACAGTTTGTCGGAGTTTGGCTCCAAATGAGATGAGATGTGAGAAGTTTGACCTGCTTGGCTCTTACACTCGGCAGCCTGGAGGTCGATTGAAGAACAGGATGGCATGAAGAAGTTAAAAATAAAATAAAATAAGACCTGATAAAGCCAAAATGTGATTTTGCGACCTTGGGAGTTGTGGTGTGCAAATCTCTAGTTGTGGTCTGCTGATGGCCGCACATGAACACGTTTCGCTTTGCATTCTAAGAACAAAGAAGTTTTAGAAAGGGTCTACCTAAGTACCTCCTTGACACACAGGTATCTACGCAGAATGTTTAAAGTAGGTGGGCTGTGGTGAAGAAGACTGATTGGTTGATAGAACTTGTGAGGGGGGGGGGCGTTTTTGCATTGGCAGCCTCCATGAGTTCCTTGCCACCAGTATACCCTTTACTAGTTGTGCTGTCTTCACTCGTCGCAATATTTAAGAATGGACAGAAAGCAAATACAAAGGTTGACATACGATTAGGTGCAGGCTCTTCTGAGCATTTTCCGGGGATGAAGACATCCAGCGCAACTTCGATTTGGCAACAAGGAATGACCAAGTTTACCAGCATGGCCAAACTAGCTAAACATGGGTGACACGGCAGCATGACGTTTAGATGGATTTGTTTGCATTTTTGGTGCACAAATAAAAAGTTGCATGTATGGTTCATTCTGTTTGTATTCCCAAATTTACCATGCAAACACATTTACACGTATCAAAAGAGCTGTCAGTAATATCACATGTTTATTTCATTTATTTAACCTTTATTCAGACAGAAAAGAAAACAAATATGCCAGCCAGGCTGCAGAGAGCAGAGTAAAACATGGCAAAATAAAAGCACATACAAACAGCGTACAAAGTCACAAGTTACATTGCACTGTATTAGAGACCATCGTGAATTAAAGTTTCATGACAGGCTACAAACTGGTGTAGCAACTATGTGTACTATTTAAAAGCACCCCCCCCCCACTAAAATATATCTATCTACTTATAAATAGGCATATTTATAATATAATGTAAATCACTGTCTAAAAGACTGTATAAAGCCGGGAAGGCAATGCAAATGAGAATCATTTAAACTGCCTTACCAAGATCAAGGGTAAATAAATAAAATGGTAAGTACTGTATAGACTTAACTTTTGCCAGGCGGCAGTCATTGCATCTTAACAGGCATCTATACCTGCCCTTTAATCTTCCAAATGTGCAATGTAATGTGTAACGTCTGCTATAATTCTGGCTGTTTGTATTCCTGTTTTTCTAACTTGGCTTTTTTGTTATTGCCACTTGGTAGACAAGAGGGGTAGTGCAGTTTGCTTTTCCACGACTACTTTTTGTGAGTTTTGTGATTGGCCACACAAATGTCTTCTTATCAGGAACTCCCGCTACCAGGGAGTCAAAGTTCAGGCCCGAGGATTTTAGAAACTAACAGAAACCATTTTTCGGTTCCGTTGGATTACCCAATGGGAAACCACGCTAACTAATTTTGGGTTCTGTAAACTGCTTGTGGAGGCTCTCAGTCGTACAGGAAAGTTCCATCGTAGAAAGGGTTCTGTCAGTCGTCATCTGTACCCGTGGGTAAAAAACAAAAACCAAAAAAGGACGTTTCGCTTCTCTCACAGAAGCTTCGTCAGCGGTAGACAACCCTGAAGTCTCCGTGAAGACTCCGGGAAGTTGCTCTGCGCTAAAAGGCTGAGCGTGGCCTGTTTGAGGACTGGGTGGGGATGGTTAGTCACGCCCCTATGGTGAAGAGGCCCATTGGTTTCTAAACTCCCTATCATTGGGTCTTGATTAGGCCTATTGTTTGGGCTAAGGCTGAATAGCTACTTTCAGTTAGCCTGATCAGCATGTCTATGTCCCTTACTGGTCAACAAGTTATTGTAAATAGGAGACAGGTTAAATCTGATACCTCCTTCACGGTTCAGAGAGGGTGAAAATTTTTTAACAAAAATCGCTTCCTTTACTCCCCTTTCAAACCATCTCTTTTCTGTTCCTAGGATTTTTACTTGTTCATGTGTAGCTACCCTAAATGGGCCTTTGGCAAAGTTAGGAAAATTAAAACAAACAGAGAGGAAACCAACCAACAGAGAGAAAAGAAGAGAAGGGGTGTCTGTGTACCTTATATTGCCGGCCTCTCAGAGAAAATACAAAGAATATTTCTACAACATGATATTCCTGTTTATTTTAAACCGATAAACACA
>NW_017806059.1:3505535-3514301 GCF_001891065.2 Hippocampus comes | reverse complement strand
AATTCTTCCATGTACAAGTTGGCCACAATGGGAGACACAGGGGATCCCATGGCACATCCAAAGACCTGGTGGTAAAACGTGTCCCTGAATTTGAAGTAAGTTGTGTTGAGGCATATTTCTAACAGTTCACAAATGTGTTCCGGCAACAGTTTAGTTCTTTCAGCTAGCGTTTTGTCATCTAAAAGTTTTCTTCTAACAGCCTCTACAGCCCTGGCTGTGGGCACCGAGGTGAACAGGGCTGTGACGTCGAAAGAAACGATTGTTTCGTCATTCTCTACTTTTAAGTCCCTAATTTTGTTGACAAATTCACCTGTGTTTTCAACATTGTGTTTGCTCAGGCCCACAAGAGGCGACAATATTGAGGTTAAGTGTTTAGCTACATTATAAGTAACTGAGTCTATACTGCTGACTATGGGTCGTAGCGGGACGTTTTCTTTGTGGATTTTTGGTAGACCGTAGATTAGCGTCCTAATCAGTCCTCAAACAGGCCACGCTCAGCCTTTTAGCGCAGAGCAACTTCCCGGAGTCTTCACGGAGACTTCAGGGTTGTCTACCGCTGACGAAGCTTCTGTGAGAGAAGCGAAACGTCCTTTTTTGTTTTTTGTTTTTTACCCACAGGTACAGATGACGACTGACAGAACCCTTTCTACGATGGTTCTGTAAACGTTCAACATGGGAACCCATTTTTCTATTTTAACTGATATTCATAACCAAGAATTCTGATATTCAAAAGTATAATATTTAAAGGTTAACTATGCATTAACAATGACCATTACATCAGCAGGTGTTTACTCAAGGTTTAGGCAATACATTAAATTGATCAAAATGTGTTGTTTAACACTTTTATTGTACTTATATGGCATTATGAAAACAGCATACCACAAAAATCTGAGTATTTTTTCCAGTCTCACACTGCAAAGATTAACTTACTAGTAATCGTTAATATATCAATTACTATGAAATACTATGGCCATTGGTAACATATATGTGTACACAATACTTCAGTCCTGGCTATATACCGTGGGCCACAAGTAAAACCGACACTGTGAACATAATTATGTGTGTGTACTATTTATGTAAATAAACATAATATCAATGGCTACTCACCCCCTTTATTAATGTAAAAGCATGTAATGGGAATTGAATGATTAAAATCATGTGATGAATCGTTTAAAAAAGCCTTTATTACCATACACTGTATAGACTTATAGTATTGATATGGCTTGACGTCCTCTTTGCAACCCCAAGACGATGCACTGTGTAATCTACTATCAAGAATCTACCACACACGCATTGTTAGTTCTACCGACAGTTAACATTCGTGTTACTACACCTTGTGACGAATGTTTTATTCATAAAGTTACCACGTCTACAACTAGTAAATTGTAGAATAACTAAGGCTGTTTCATAATTATTTTCATAGCGATTAGCCTTTAGATTTAATGACCAACTTCAATAATTGGCTTGGAATCGTTCCTCCCGTCGAAACTCTCTTTCGTGTTATGTGCATACATCACACGTGACCTTCGTGATACACCCTTCTTCGGAGGATTCGAATGAAAAATCTGACTGGCATTCTCATTTCTAAGTAATACACTTGTCTGTGGTTTTTTTTTTTTTTTTTTGCCACCATCTCACTCTGTCATCCGCACGCTTTCTCAGCGCGCAGACTGAAATAGCAACCCGCATGCGCACATAACGTTATCTGTTCTGCCCCCCACCACTGAAAAAACCCCACAAAAGTAGATTAGAAGAAAAACACTCACACACACCACATCACAAACACACATACAGGCACAGGGAAATCGCATTGATCACACAGGAGAGAATTAATCGCGTACAGTCAACTAGTGTACCGTGATTTTTATGGGAAACAATTTTTCGGGACCGTAAAAATGATTCCACGGAAACGACATGCTACCGGAAACGATCGTTACCATGAAATCCACAGGGCTGAAGTTCTTGGGCTTTTTAGTCTGAAAGCCACTATTGATAATACATCTTAAAAGGAACTCAGACTGCAATTACACGGCAAGCACAGGGCTTCCTGAGAACGTACACGAGAGAAGAAATTGGAATGGTTGTGCAGTCGTTAACTTCCCTAAAGACAATTGACATGTTTCTGTGATCACAGCATAAAATGCAACTTGAGATATTTCCCGAGCTAAATCTTCAAGAGTTAACCAGCCGATGCGTCCTTGGTTTGAGATCGCTGAAAAAAACAACAGCCGGGTATTCCATGCTTTCTTGTTTTATTCTGACTTTCGTCGCCACTGATAACGTTTCAGGTGATCACAAGTTCATAAGAACGAGCAAGCACGCTTATTAACAATCTCACAGCATTTTTTTAACTTCCAAGAAATTATTATGTATTTTGGGACCCGTTTGTTCTTATGTTCCTTTTAACATTATACTTGACTTGTAATGCATCCTCAAAATCAAAATTCAACCAATCCAACCACAACTGATTTAAAAACAACGACATGTTGTAATTTAAAGGTGTGACTATGACTATATTCAACTAACTAATCAAGATAAAATGTGCACACCCAGACAGGAAAAATATTCACAATGTTTTGTATGTTCTACTTTAATTGCTTTCACATGAAGTTTTATATTTCAATGTTTTGAGGCATTATCAACGTAAAGAACACATTTGCAGTTGTTGTAGACGTGTGATGCCAGATCCAGAGAAGTCTTTTTTCCGGTGTCATCTTTAGTCACGTCACAGGAATATTCACATCTCACAATGAGAGTCCTCATACTCCCAACTGGGAGATAAACCAGACTCCCCAGCTCCAGAGAGGATGAACACAAAGAGTTCTCTTTGTGTTTTGATACAAGGCCAAATCTTGAAACTGTTGATGATCCATACCGAAGATAAAATAGCCATGCAAGAAGTTAATGATTCGAATTGTAGTCGAATTAGTAGTAGTGGTAATAGAATTTAGTTTGTTGCACTGACACACTGAATATTGCTTTGTACAGTTCCAAATAAAAATAAAGTGCGTGCGTGCGTGTGTATGTGTGTGTTTTGTGTGTGTGTGTGTGCGTGCGCAGCGGAGTGTGGTGGCAATTTCAAGGGGAAATCTTCAGGGCGCATCCTTTCACCTGGTTACCCGTTTCCTTATGACAACAACCTGAGGTGCACATGGACCATTGAAGTCAACTCTGGAAATATTGTCAGGTAACTCCAGTTGTTAATGCAGTAAACGAAAAAATACACATTCATATTTTTTTTTCCTCACTCATATTTCAATCATATTTCAATGGAAATGTCAGAATATCAAAATGCGATGGCACAAATTAAGCAAAAATAATATATTTGAGAAAGCCATACATATCTGAGACTAGGAAAATACATTGCTTTGTACAAGGTTATGTGTAAATTGCACATGATGGCCGGACGAAAGGATCTGAAAGGCTTTGACAGGCACCTTAATTTAGTCGAGGTCTGGGCAGGGGAAACATAATTTGATCCAGTCAGTCATACTGTACATCGTTTTAAAAAATAGATTTTTCTTCTTGATATCTGTCAATGAGACCGCTGATGCAAATCCTCTGTTGATATAGCAGATATTGCCCCGATTGCACCAAAACCTCGACAAAAATGCCCAAAAGTGAAAAAAAAATACTCTCTAAATGTATTTGTCATTTTACCTTGCCAAGTTCAACTGAAGCTCAGCTTCCCTTCTCAGAAATATTTGTGCAAGATGTTTGTAGGAAGCAATGTTTTTTTTTTTTTGCTTGATGAAATGCTACCACAAATGATAATTCTGATCAATTATAACTGATATTCATCCGTTTTCAGGTACTAGGCGAGGCTCCCTTCAATGTAAGGTGACAAATAATGATCGTTTTAAACATCGATTGATCAGTCATTTTTTTCGATGAATTGATTCATTTTTATTAATAAATCCCTTTATTCAAAAACAGAACATCAATTCAAATTGGCAATGCAAATGCAGATGCAAATGGAGAACTTGCTGCATGTACAATGTAATCAATGTTTATGTACAAAGTAATAATAATAATAATAATAATCATAATCATAATATTACATTTATTTTGAAAGCGCTTTTCATTGTACTCAAAGACACGTTACAAGAGTTTAAAACACGGGATAAAATGTACACTTTAAAGCCAAGCATACATGGTTTAAAACAAACACATTTAGAAGAAGAAAAACAAAGCAGACATGGGTAAAAGGGATTAAAAGGTGTTCAAAGCATTGCAGAACAGGTGAGTTTTAAGAAATGATTTGAAGGACTGAAGGTCAGTACAGTTGCGGATGTGTGGTGGTAGAGTGTTCCAGAGGTTGGGGGCGGTGACAGAGAAGGCTCGGTCCCCCCAGGTTCTGAGCCTGGTCAAGATGAATAATTTAAAAACAAGTTGTCAAATAAATTGACAATATGCCGTGAACCAAAACATAAACATACGAATGCACAGTGTACAATATCTGCACTTATTTTGTATTGATTAAAAGGGCCCTGAGATGTTCGAACAAATGGCAAAAAGTAAAGAAAATGAAGAGCTGTTGAGCATATATACTCCAAAAGCATACGACTAGCCTCCAGCTGCAGCTGTAACAAAGCGCTTGACAGAATATTTAGAATAGTACGTCCAAGAAATCAAAATATTGATCCACATATATAAGGTGCATTGGATTATCAGGCGTACTGTTGGCTTTTTAGAAAATTGACTGCTTTTAGGTGCACCTTATAGCGTGAAAACTATGGTAATTGTCTTGAGCAACCTGCTCAATAAAAGTCCTGACATCCCAGTTACGTTGTCACACGTACATCAGTTAGCAATTTCCAAACACTAATAATTTTCTTTTATTATCTTTTTATGTGATCAATCATGCAAGTACACAGGTTTGAGCGTAAGATCCATTTGTGTTTCTATATTTAGGTGCAGTAGATAATGTGACACATGTTGTTTTGGGCAGGTTAAACTCGTCACCCACCACGTCATCCATTATTGTTGTGATGTACATTAGTTCTGTGGTCAAGAGCAATACATGCAGCCATCCAATTGTTTCCTCTCTCTTTATTGTCAATTATACCAAAAGATACGTGTACCACACTTGGGCCATTTAGTTTGCGTGAAGGTTTATAATAACTGTGAAACTGGTGCAAATTTTTGTCAGCATGTCTATCCATGCCTCTTTTTTACATTACAGTACATTAAATTACTGGATGTTTGTTTTCATTATTTGTGTCTCTGTTTTACAATAAACTAAAACTAGGAGTGACAAATAACTAGAAAAAAAATTGTTTTGCCTCTTATTCTGAGAAATTATTGTTATCAAATTACAGTCAACCCATGCATCCACGTGGTTCAGTAGCTGCATATTCGCCTGTCCCAAGATGTATTTATTTACTTTTAATATTTAGGTTGTTTTTTAATGTTTATCAATGTTTTTGGAAGATTTTTTTATACAAGTTTAATGATTTATTTTTTTGTTTTCCCAATGCATGTCAATGGCCATTTCAATTATACACAGATATTCTCTATTTGCTGGTCCCTATCGTCCGCAAACAGCTGTGATCAACTGTACACACACAATGGCCATTTCAATGATACACAGATTTTCTCGATTTGCTGGTCCCTATCGTCCGCGAATAGCTGTGGTCGACTGTACACACATTCACTCCATAGGGACTCACCCTGCGGAGCTCGCTTATTCCTCATCAGTGACTCCAACTAATCTTTATTTAACCTTTATTCATCCAGGTAAGGCAATTGAGAATGCATTCTCATTTGCAGTACCTGGTAGCAGGCGGCATAGTAAAACAAAACAGGTTTTCACTTCACATGCTGTCATGGTTGTGATGCTGCCTGCCTTGCATTGCAAAGCTTGCAGGTGACACATTGTTGAGCATTTGTCGAGCGTTGAGTAGAGTGAAATGCTCAAACACTTTTGACTTCAGACTCAAATTCTTTCAGTGTAATGCTCAAATGCTTTTCAAGCATCATGCATCAGGTGACTGATGATACTATATATATATATATATATATATATATATATAATTTTTTTTTTACAATATTCTATTGAAATCGATAACGATATTCCTTGCCAAAATTTTGAATAGTACATTTTCTTCATTCTTGCAGCCGTAGTCCAAAGCGGAGGGAAAGAACTGAAGCCATACTAACCGCTGTCCTGCATCTTACAGCCTCCAGTTTCTTGCTTTTGACACCGAGGCATCCCATGATATTCTGAAGGTGTGGGATGGGCCTCCGGAAAATGAAATGTCGCTGAAGGAGCTTAGCGGCTCACTGCTGCCTGAGGGAATTCACTCAACTCTCAATGTGGTCACCATTCAGTTTGAAACTGACTTTTACATCACCAAGTCTGGGTTTGCCATTGACTTCTCCAGTGAGTATGTTCTTTTTACTAGAAGACAATGCACTAATGTTTTGTTAATGAGGTTGTGAGTATTGTTAAAACTAGGTATGATGATGATGTCTGGAAAGACGAGTTATCTGAAAGGCAGACTGTACTTTTTTAATGGTGTTGTTTTTTTTTTCTATGCAGAAGAGAATAGTTAATAGTTTTGTATTAATTAATTTAAAAAAATGGTCAATGTACTAGGCGCCGCCGCATTTATGAAACACGTGATTGGATAACCCAGGTAGAGACATCACATGTGGACACCACAAGCACAACTATAGATAATGCCAATGCAAATGTTTCTAGCATCGATCCTGAACAGATTAAAAAAAAAAAGCCAGCAGAGAATCATCCTCCTTCGGATTTGTTTTCATGTACCAAATAAGACCACGGTCAGGCCAGTCATCACAATGATCATCCTTTGCATTGTGGTAACATGCACTGCAATGAACAACTTCAAAATAAAAGCCCAAGGAAATTACATGGACTTCAATGCTCTGTTGGGCTTTTATTAGACTTTTATTTTTAAGTTGGATCCGTGCAGCATGTTGGCGGCATTTTACTGTAAGGCAATCATAGCAGGTGGCTTGACTTGTCTTTTTGACTGTAAAAAGTAAACATGGCCCAATGTTACCTCCTGAATGTCATCTTCCCGTGCCTTCCCTCATTTTCATGTTGATCACTCATCATATGGAACACATTCGCCATTGTAAATGAGGTTGTGTAATATGACTACACAATATCGCATCGTTGTTGTACGCACAGAGAATGAGAGGAGCCGTTTGATTGCTTGTGACTTTAGTGGGTTATGTTCACATCCCCAGCGGCACAGACCTCCCTCTTTCAGATACGCCTACTTGCCCTCCTCAGCAAAATTTCCAAAACCCGGTTCAGTCGACCGCTGTGCTTGTCACGAAAATAGACCCAGTGTGCATGTTCTCTCTTGCTTACTGATTTATTGCAAATGACATGAAGAGCTGTCACAACTGACTATTTTTAGAAGCAATATTTTATCATTTATTATTCCATTGATTCATTGGATAAACTTACTTTTTCATTGAAGTTCATTGCAATCTTTTTTTGGGCATTTCTGTTTATTAATGGATTGTTGTGGTTTATTAGGTCTTGGTTCAAGTTGAAATAAAAACAAATAAATAGCAGGTAGGCAATATTACATGAGAGGGAGTGATGTACTCAACAACCTTTGAAGCTGAACGCTACTTATTTGGTCTTGATAAATATGAAGGGCAACTAGTTTGATATTCACTTTGAGGTTCATTTTACTGTGGCTGCAAATAATGATTATTTTTGGCAAAAAAAAAAAAGAAGAAACTATTATATTGTCCATAAAATAATTACGATTGAGTGAGCTTTGGTCTGTAACTTGAAAAGAGGGAAAAATGTTGATGATTGTTTTCCAAACTAAAAGCAGTTGCTTGCAGATATCTCATTTCCGATTTGACACAAAGATAATCAGTCTGCTTTGCCTAAAGTACTGTAGTCATCAGTGAGTATTTACTATGGAGAGACTGAAATGGGAGGATGTTGACTGTTTGAAGTGAAACAATGGTTCTAAACAATTAAATAGTTGTCACTTCATTTGGTGAGCTGTTAAGTCCAGTTCACACAGCAGGATTGTTTGTACAATTTTAAATCCCCCCTTCCAACAACCGTAAGGATGCTCCGATTACCGTAATGGCTCAAAAAGTAATCTTGCCAGATAATCCTGCCATGGTGTGCTGATCCGGACCGCTTGGAAGGACGTTGGGGCCATGTTTTGGCCTGACTTTTCACTGTGTGTGCTTTCTTATGCTGCACCCTTTCTTATGCTCTCTCTTTTTTACTACACAAAACAAACCACCAAATATCGCCACTGACTCCTCTTCATCAGCCACGTTTATTTGCTCTCAAATCATGTTTAATCTCGGAAGATTTTGCCAGATTTCCCGTCTGACCTCAAAATATTCATGAATGAAATTGGTTCCTATATGATTTTGCCGTGTGGCTGCCCACCACACACACTTTATACTCAGAACTGTTACACCTTTTGAGTTTTTCTCATCATATGGCGTGGTCCCTCAGAGTTTGGAAGGCTGCTGACAAAATCTTGATGAGTAACCCAGGTTTAAGTAATAATAATAATAATAATAATAATAATAATAATAATAATCATAATAATCCACTGTGCTTGCATGTGACATGTATCTTCGTCCGTGCGTGTGCCTGTGTGTTTCTCCCTTAGGTTCTCTTGCCACTGCCTGCAGAGATCCAGGTATTCCAATGAATGGTAGTCGCAACGGGGAAGGGCGGGAGCCCGGTGACTCTGTGACCTTCTCTTGTGATCCGGGATATGAATTGCAGGGGGA
>NW_017806059.1:3465581-3505389 GCF_001891065.2 Hippocampus comes | reverse complement strand
TTTTTTTTTCTATGCAGAAGAGAATAGTTAATAGTTTTGTATTAATTAATTTAAAAAAATGGTCAATGTACTAGGCGCCGCCGCATTTATGAAACACGTGATTGGATAACCCAGGTAGAGACATCACATGTGGACACCACAAGCACAACTATAGATAATGCCAATGCAAATGTTTCTAGCATCGATCCTGAACAGATTAAAAAAAAAAAGCCAGCAGAGAATCATCCTCCTTCGGATTTGTTTTCATGTACCAAATAAGACCACGGTCAGGCCAGTCATCACAATGATCATCCTTTGCATTGTGGTAACATGCACTGCAATGAACAACTTCAAAATAAAAGCCCAAGGAAATTACATGGACTTCAATGCTCTGTTGGGCTTTTATTAGACTTTTATTTTTAAGTTGGATCCGTGCAGCATGTTGGCGGCATTTTACTGTAAGGCAATCATAGCAGGTGGCTTGACTTGTCTTTTTGACTGTAAAAAGTAAACATGGCCCAATGTTACCTCCTGAATGTCATCTTCCCGTGCCTTCCCTCATTTTCATGTTGATCACTCATCATATGGAACACATTCGCCATTGTAAATGAGGTTGTGTAATATGACTACACAATATCGCATCGTTGTTGTACGCACAGAGAATGAGAGGAGCCGTTTGATTGCTTGTGACTTTAGTGGGTTATGTTCACATCCCCAGCGGCACAGACCTCCCTCTTTCAGATACGCCTACTTGCCCTCCTCAGCAAAATTTCCAAAACCCGGTTCAGTCGACCGCTGTGCTTGTCACGAAAATAGACCCAGTGTGCATGTTCTCTCTTGCTTACTGATTTATTGCAAATGACATGAAGAGCTGTCACAACTGACTATTTTTAGAAGCAATATTTTATCATTTATTATTCCATTGATTCATTGGATAAACTTACTTTTTCATTGAAGTTCATTGCAATCTTTTTTTGGGCATTTCTGTTTATTAATGGATTGTTGTGGTTTATTAGGTCTTGGTTCAAGTTGAAATAAAAACAAATAAATAGCAGGTAGGCAATATTACATGAGAGGGAGTGATGTACTCAACAACCTTTGAAGCTGAACGCTACTTATTTGGTCTTGATAAATATGAAGGGCAACTAGTTTGATATTCACTTTGAGGTTCATTTTACTGTGGCTGCAAATAATGATTATTTTTGGCAAAAAAAAAAAAGAAGAAACTATTATATTGTCCATAAAATAATTACGATTGAGTGAGCTTTGGTCTGTAACTTGAAAAGAGGGAAAAATGTTGATGATTGTTTTCCAAACTAAAAGCAGTTGCTTGCAGATATCTCATTTCCGATTTGACACAAAGATAATCAGTCTGCTTTGCCTAAAGTACTGTAGTCATCAGTGAGTATTTACTATGGAGAGACTGAAATGGGAGGATGTTGACTGTTTGAAGTGAAACAATGGTTCTAAACAATTAAATAGTTGTCACTTCATTTGGTGAGCTGTTAAGTCCAGTTCACACAGCAGGATTGTTTGTACAATTTTAAATCCCCCCTTCCAACAACCGTAAGGATGCTCCGATTACCGTAATGGCTCAAAAAGTAATCTTGCCAGATAATCCTGCCATGGTGTGCTGATCCGGACCGCTTGGAAGGACGTTGGGGCCATGTTTTGGCCTGACTTTTCACTGTGTGTGCTTTCTTATGCTGCACCCTTTCTTATGCTCTCTCTTTTTTACTACACAAAACAAACCACCAAATATCGCCACTGACTCCTCTTCATCAGCCACGTTTATTTGCTCTCAAATCATGTTTAATCTCGGAAGATTTTGCCAGATTTCCCGTCTGACCTCAAAATATTCATGAATGAAATTGGTTCCTATATGATTTTGCCGTGTGGCTGCCCACCACACACACTTTATACTCAGAACTGTTACACCTTTTGAGTTTTTCTCATCATATGGCGTGGTCCCTCAGAGTTTGGAAGGCTGCTGACAAAATCTTGATGAGTAACCCAGGTTTAAGTAATAATAATAATAATAATAATAATAATAATAATAATAATCATAATAATCCACTGTGCTTGCATGTGACATGTATCTTCGTCCGTGCGTGTGCCTGTGTGTTTCTCCCTTAGGTTCTCTTGCCACTGCCTGCAGAGATCCAGGTATTCCAATGAATGGTAGTCGCAACGGGGAAGGGCGGGAGCCCGGTGACTCTGTGACCTTCTCTTGTGATCCGGGATATGAATTGCAGGGGGAGAGCAGAATCACCTGCATCCAAGTGGAAAATAGATACTACTGGCAACCCAGCCCCCCAAGCTGCATTGGTGAGTTAGGGGGCGAGAGCTGCTATCGCGTGAGTCAGACAGGAGACAGATGAGTAAAAGTCAGACAGAGCGATATGCGATATAAGAGAGAGAGAGGGGGTGGACAAAAGTGCAGGGGATCAAAGGGAAAGCTAGAGTGTAGAGATTTTGCCTTGAATAGATTATGGCAGCGTCTATTTTTTGTTGAAATGCGTGACAAAAATATTTTTGAATGTTTGAGCCACTTAGGTGGACACGTCTACTCTATACCCCCCGCCCCCCCCCCCCCACACACACACACATTACCAGTTAATTACACTACAATGCAATTAGAAATAATTCAGCTCAACGGGTCGAAAGAAATAGATGTTCTTGGATCACTGCACTGCCTCTTGCAGTTCCAAGCTCATATCGAGTGACTCGTGTAGCTTTACTTAAACTAAAGTGCATCTAATGCTTATGCTGTCACTCAAGGTGGGATACTTCCGAATTTTAAATCCAGTTTGACGATGGTGCTCCTTCTTGGCAGGGGCTCCTTCTGCAGTCACCGTGATAGACATAAATTGATGGCAAATTGCAGGACGTTTACAATGTCTTATTTCTACTCTTTATTTGTCTCAAGCTCCATGCGGGGGGAATGTGACTGGATCTTCAGGATTCATCCTGTCACCCAACTACCCACACCCCTACCCACACAGTAAAGACTGTGATTGGCTTATTGCTGTCCACTCCGACTATGTCATCTCCTTGGCTTTTATCAGGTATATCTATCTGCGATGCTGTCTGCTTATTCGCCGAGGATAATAGGTTCCCAAATGACAACAGAGAATGTAAACCAGTGTACACCGTTGGCCTGCTGATTGAAGTTTAGGATTGGATTGGACAACGTGTTTGCTTTCTTCCTTCGTACCTAGGATAAAGAAGGAAAGGACTGGTTTGTTTTTTTTTTGTTTTTGTTTTAATACGGTAGCTGGTTCAGTAGCTCACACAAGAGAGGTTTCTCGAAACATGTGTGTTTTCTAACGTGAAACTGAAACTGCTGTAGTTGTCAGTGAATGCACCGCAGCACAGGTTGCACCTCGAAATGGCTTGTTCTCTGTGATGGAACCAGTTGGAACACCACTGAGCTAAGTTGACCGTGTCTGTGCAGTGATGCACTTGGGTTGGAGTCCAGGCATCTTGGTATATCGCAGAAAAGCAGAATTTTTGCTTCAGAAGCAGATATCATTGCCACTTTGCTGAAATGCTGTAAAATAGCATTTTCAGATTAATAATGTAGATTACAGGAAGAGGTGTGATAGGATTGCAAGTAATTTACGATGCTGCATGATACTCAGAGGCTTTCCTTTATTAATTACAATTGAGGCATGGAACAGCAAGTCTGGCAGGGTAAGATGAGCCTGAGGGCAGTCCGAACACTTCACTGTTGAGTATTTTTTTCATGCAGGTCTCAAGCATTGGTACTGAGGTTTCTATTCAATTTTTGTCTTTCAAAATAAATATCAAAAATAGCATGTTGCTGTTTGGTGACCTTGGATTGCCATCGAAAGGATGGGGGCGTCATTTTGAATTGGAGTTGCCTCCATTCAACTCAAACGCAATTATCTCTGAGCCATTTACATTTTTGTCATACTTTATGCTCATCATTTTGAAAAGAGAGAAGCTCTGCTCTCTTTCTCTCTTGTCTGCCCTCATTCTCACTTGTGGCAAGTCATTCGTTATACAAAGCAACAATATGAAATGATTTTCACACTGCCACCTGGGAAGATTTTGTGCCACGTTGTCCCAGCAATTTAATCGCTCCCCACCTCCTCGAGGAGTTATCCTTTTTTTATTTGATTTATTTTTTCATCTTTTTGTCTGATGACAAACTAATTGCATGACTCACTCCTCACATTATAGCACACCGTCTCTGTTTTGAAACCAGAAGCAGATTTCGACTCTCATATACACCACAGTGTGTTGAATTGGAGATTAGGCTTTGAAAAATAACAATGGTATCTAATTGTTTCTAATTCCCTTGCAGCTTCAGTATTGAGCCCAACTATGATTTCTTGTACATCTACGATGGACCAGACAGCAGCACGTATCTGATTGGCAGCTTCCAGGATAGCAAACTACCCGAGAAGATTGAGAGCTCCTCCAACTTCATGTACTTGGCATTTCGTAGTGACGGTTCTGTGAGCTACACTGGCTTTCATTTAGAGTACAAAGGTACTGTGGAGCTGTGGATTTCTATGCACATGTTGTATTGAGTTATATTTAAGTCTCATGCATCTTTATGCATGAGATTCAATGCATCTTTGAGGTTGACTACGTTGCAAATACTGTTCACATTTTTTTCCTGATTGCCGTTCTCTTTTATCATCCCTATTTACAAGTCTTCTTCAACAATGTAATGAAACAGTCCCTTGTGATGCATACCAGTCATCTGGGCTGGAATATTCTGATGTTTATAATCTCTCTGCGGCATAACAGCCTTGTTCTAAATGTTTTCTTTTGATTGGCAGCCAAACTGCGGGAGGCCTGTTTTGATCCAGGTAATGTGATGAATGGCACCAAAATGGGCACTGACTACAAGCTGGGATCAATGGTTACATATAATTGCGAGGCCGGATACCTGCTGGAAGGCTACTCTACTCTGACATGTGTGATGGGCAACAGCAAGAGACCAGAGTGGGATAGAAGCAAGCCAAGTTGTCAAGGTGAGAGGCAAAGCTGCCGGATCGATACGTGATGCTTTGTGATGCAGACTTCTGTGTGATGAATGACTGTAAGTGCACACTCAACAGAAACCATTGACATCGCCGCGCAAGAATTGGCTACGATAGTGAAATAAAACACACTAACATTTTAGTTGAGAAAATTCATTAAAAATGTCTACAAATTTGCATCAACCGTACTCGGCTTTGTTTTGAGTTAATATTGTTTTTTTTTTTTTTTGTTTGTTTTTTTTTTTTGTGTGACCCAGTCATCAAAACAAACGAACAAACAAAAATGTACCATGCACGATACCCTACAGCCATACACAATTCTATTATCATTCACATTGATTGCCATTTCACAGAGATTAACATCATCCCAGTGTCAAGAACAGATGTCTTGAAGTTTGGCTAACTACCTGTCCTTTTTTTCAATAACATTACACACAAGATATAGCTTTTGGATGTCCTTGTGCATAATACAGCAATCAACTCAAGGTGATGAATCATCACAAACAGGAAAACATGTTGCTTGCAACATGAAGATATGAAATACACCTACCCACTCATCATTGATGTTGAACATTACTGAAGATTTTATGTTCTGCGACTAATAGTATATATTTTAAGAACAAATCCACCTCAAAATGGTGTGTGCTTGCAGTGAATCTGATCAATGTCCCTTTCTGTCTAAAATAAATACAGCCGAATCCTACTTAAAACATTTTCTTTCCATCACCTTTTTATCAATTTGGTATTGGGCCTAATTTTAATAATGATGGTTTTGTTTGACAATTATTTTCAAAGTCAACTTCTCTTTACTTTAGCGTTGAACATATTCATGCCAGAAATGTGTATTTTGCATTGTATCACCCACGATTTGCTGAATTTCAGTGACATCTCATGATCTGTCATCGATGGTGCTGTAAGGCTCTTGCATGTGTAGGACACTTGAGACTGCAAGTGCTTGAAAGGGACATGTCACGGTTAAGAAGGTCCTTGTCACAAACACTTGGTTCAATCACCATGTCCTGAAAAAACCTTTCATGTCATCTCTGGAGAATAGCGGACATTGAAAATGGTTGTTTGCTTTATCTATTTATTTTTTCCCAAGCAGATGGGATCATTACTGATCTCAAGAAATTGATTTTAACACTTTCAGGGACAGTGGTTACTACAGTGGACATCTTATTATGTTGTCAGGTTACATGGCGCATGAAAGGGTTACAAAAATAGTTTTAGCTTGATTGGAATTAGTTTCCTAAAAGGAACGTCTGTTTTAATAATTTACCATCTACGCTTGAGTCGAATGTATTTGCAGGCACAATTGCGCGTTTGTTGACGAGTGATGTTTTCATGTATTTCGAAGACCAAAGCACTTTTCCAGGCTTGTTTCGGTCACCTTTGGGTTTTACAAATGTAAACATTAATCAGAGCTCCTTGTTTGCCTATTTCGAGTTGCTGTTGAAAAAGTCCCAGATGTACCTCTCAAATGACAAATTAAGTTAGGAATCCTAGTGTTACGCGATCCACATCTGTCAGCAGGTACAAATCCAGCAGTGACTCCTCATCTCATTTTGCGACTGAAATGCTTACATGTGCGTTTGCTGATGGCGCAGTATTGCTTCATTTTCCCCACATTTCTTAACTGTATTTTCCGTTATCCTTTTTCCTGTCACCACAGCTCCCTGCGGTGGTCACTTCACTGGTTCAGAGGGCACCGTGTTGTCTCCAAACTATCCACATAATTACACCAGAGGACAGAGCTGTGTGTATGATATCTTTGTCCCGGGGGACTTTGGTAAGCCTTTTAAGCAATATTTCCCATGAGTTGAGTTGGAAAAGTACTCACTTACTCCCTACAGCCCATTTGTAGGGTGGGTGTATTTCACTTTCCTAATGTGGAATATAGCACAAGGGCTGAGTGAATATATGGTTTGTGTGGATGGACAGTTAATGATGAGGTACTGTGTATGAACAGTGTGGAAACAAATGAGGCTCCCTCTCAAAGATGGTCACTCTTGCAATTTATTTCCTTGTAGTAAGTTTATTTTATGGCAAGGCGAGTTAAATTTATATAGCCCAGTTCATCCACAAAGGCAATTTACTGTGCTATATGTAAAGGATAAACATCCCGAACTAAATAAAAAAAGTCAGCTTGTATCAGATTGGAAACACAGAATACAATGAAAGTACCAATCATCAAACGCAGTATCATGAACATTAGAAATGGCAAAATAGATATTTAGCGCATTTTCACTTGTGCAAAAAATAGAGGTGAGAAGTTTTTATATTCAGTCACTATATCGGAAAAAAAATGTTTACTTTGAGTTATACAACATTGTCACGAAATGTGGTGGTGGAGGACCCCAAAAAGCAGGCAGGAGGAAGGAGCAGGGTGTACTTGACAAATTGTATTGATAAAAACACAGAAAACTAAATCGAAAACAAAGTCCTAAGAACAAAAAGAATCCAAAGTATCAAACAAAAACCATGGCTGAAGCTAAAAAACTAACAGTCACCAAAACATGACTGAAACATGACAGACAAACAATGAGCCGACACCGAGTGGTCGTGCCGGTAGTCCTTTTAAAACAGATAACTAATGACACAATGACCAATTTGACACAAGATTGGTTGCCATTTGCCACTGCTAGAAAGGGCTTCATGGCTAACAGTAGCCACTTTTAGCACTTGGCTACTCGGCTCCAGAACTGTCCTATTCCCTTCTTGTGCTTAAATCACCATCCTGATCCACACTGTACTTTGCAGATTGAAGCCTTGGTAATAGTTTGCTTAATCTCTTCATTGTTTAACGATTAAACCTCTTGTCCGCACATAAATGTGATGCGTGGCTAAGGACGTGAATGGGAAGACAATCCGTCCTAGGAACAGTCGTCGACAGGGGATGGGGAGGGTCAGGGGATGGGGTTTGTTGTGTGTGACTGTCATGGATTGAAAATTTGTTGTTGATGGGCCCTCATGCACCGAAATGGGCTGCGGCAGTCACGTGCTGAAAAATGATTGTCGACGTGATACCCAGCACCGTCCGTTTGAGAAAATTAACATATTTTCCTGAAATTCCCATTGACCACCCCACCCCTCTGCATGGCTACCCAGAACCACTTCCAAACTTTTAAAAAACTCTATTTCATTTGTAACTTAATGTTCTTCCGTCCATTAAGACATCAAAATAAATAGAAAACACCTTAAAAACAAACAAAAAGAATGTCCTCAGCTGGAACATTTTTCTGCACTCTTCCAAATATTTCGAACGCTATGTTCACGCAGCACCACTCGGACATGACAGCACACTCTAAGTGACAGCAGAAGTCACAATTCTGCAACGTCGACAGATAATAAAGACATAGTGCGAAAAAGAATATGCACCTTCTGATCATTAAGGTGTTTTTTTCAGGTGCATTCCTCATTCTGATTGTGTAGATCAATTTATTACTTTTAAATTTTAGTTTTATTTTGCACTGTACATTTTCCTAATTTTACTCATATTAATTCTCCCTGTTGCAACACACCTGATTCAAATGATCAGATCATCAGCAAGGTTTGCGGAAGCCTGACATTGAACTTGTTTATTTGAATCAGGTGTGTTGCAAGAGGGAGACTTGGAAAACATGCAGGACAGCGGCTCTCCAGGACCTGAGTTTGACACCCCTGGTCTAAGTTAACTTCTAGCAAGACTATGTTTAAATGGAGGGATTATCCAAAAGTAACATTGAATAAACTTAATCGATTATTCACCAATTCACCTGTGGTCATCCATCCTAATCCTAATCTACCGTTTGTTGTTGAGGTTGACACCTCTGATTCGGGGGGGTCCTTTCCTAGCAATCCCCGGTTGATCAGAGGCTCCACCCCTGCGCTTTCTTCGCAAGAAGACTAACCCCTGTGGAAGTAAATTATGATGTGGGAAACTGTGAACTGTTGGCACGCTGGGAATGGTGTCATTGGTTGAAGGGAACCAAATGACGGATCATAAGAACCTTGCTTACATTTGGTCAGCCAAACGACTCAACTCACGACAGGCACGATGGGCTTTGCTGTTCACCAGGTTCAATTTTATTTACTGCCAGGGATCTCACAATAAAAAGCCTGATGCTCTCTCCCAACGTCATGATCAGGCAGTGGACAAAACCAGGATGGAAGCCATTCTGCCAGGCCACTGCATAGTGGGGACACTTCGATGGGAGATCGAGGGGACGAGGCCTTTAAGAAAACCTCTGTCCCCGAGGATTGTCCCGAAGGTCGTTTATTTGTGCCTAAGGTCTTCCGTTCTGAGGTGCTACAGTGGGGCCATGCTTCTAAATTGGCTTGTCATCCGGGAGTTAACTGTACGTTCCCCATGATTGATCAGCATTTCTGGTGGCCTGACCTTAAAAGGGAAATTAAGGACTTTGTTTGGGCTTGCTCAGCCTGTGTTTGCGGCAAAATCTCCCACCAACCTATGGCTGGGTTGCTCCAGCCGTTTCCTGTCCCATCTCGTCCTTGGTTGCATATTTCCTTGTATTTTATTACGAGACTTTCTGTGTCTCGAGGGAAGTCAGGCATACTTACCATAATGGACCACTTTGTGGCTACCAAGAAGGGCAAGTGGATGTCCTATGCATCCAACTACATAAGCGGGCCCATCGTGTCTGGAGGGAAACCAGAGCAGCAGCATCACACACTGCTGAACACAATCAGCGTATTGCAGATCGTAGATGACGTTCTGTGCTCAAGCATCACCCTGGACATAAGTTATGGCTCTCCACGTGGAATATGCATCTGACAGGCAACTCACGCAAGCTTGGACCAAGATTAATTGGATCTTTCGAGGTGGAGGCTAGTGTGAACCCAGTTCCTGTCAACCTCCGCCTTCCACCCACTCTCAAGGTCCATCCTGTATTCCACATGTCACTGCTCAAGCCCATGGGGTCCAGTCCACTTGTGCACCGCCTACCCTTCCACCTCCTCCTCATATTGTTGATGGTGACCCGGTGTACACTGCCAGGGAGATGTTAGATTCCAAATGCAGAGGCAGGGGTGAGCAGTACTTCGTCCACTGGGAAGGCTATGGTCCGGATGAGCGTCAGTGGGTCCCCCGCTCCTGGATCCAGGATTGGTCACTCCTCCATGATTTACATGCAGCTCACCCATCCAAACCAGGTTGTTCACCAAAGGGGCGTCCAGCATCCATTGAGGGGGTGGGGGTTACTGTCATGTCTGTCTGTTTGTTTTGTTTTCAGACCCAGCTGGAGTGAGGGCCATTTCCCTCCAGCAAACGCACCTGTTCCGCGTTTACCAATCAAGCCTGTCATGTATTTCAGGAATGCCAAGCTGCCTTGTCACTGTTGGATTATTGACCTTGCTTGCTGATTTTGCTCGCGTTGTATTCTAGATCTCGTTCATAGTCACTTGGCTCTCTTAGTTCCTCGTTTTGTAATTTCAACCATTGATCGGTTCTCATTTTGGTTGTGAATGTTCACACACACTTGACAATAAGAGAAGCATTTTTGGGAGTATTATAGTTACATTTTTATGGTGTTTCTGTATTCCATCCACTTTTTCATGTTTTATGTCAGAACAGATCATATACCTGCTTACTCGCAAACCTGCATTTTAATCATACACAATGTACTACAATATCCGTAACTGAGTATTTTTATCTCTTGGTACCTCTGTTATCCGTGTAGATTTTCAAGTTATGCATGTGCCCTGTCATGGCTCTTCAACACAAAAATGATGAAGGAGGAGATCCAATGTGTTTCTTAAAAAATGAATCAGGCTAGCAAAAGCGAGGTATCATTCTTTGACACTCAGCACTCATGGCTTGTCTGTGCTTTGCACCATTCCAAAGCCATTAAGGTACAGTGTGCATCTGTCTTGCCCTTTAATGTTTAATTATAGTTTGAAATAATACTTGCAGTCACATTTCAAACAATAAGTCTGCTTCTTTTTTGAAATGCTGAATTATTCATGGCACTCAATTTTTGCCTAAGGCACTGCTTGTAAACATTCATGCATACACGTACATTAGCCAGCAGCATTTCGCTCTTCTTTGCACCAAGTTCAGCTTCCAGTATTTCACCGTTTTGAGGTTGCATACAGTACATCCACCAAAGTATGATGTTTTCATTAGAGCTGTCAAACGATTAAAATATTTAATTGTGATTAAAAATGCAACCGTCATAATTAATTCATAATTAATCGTGATTACTCACACATTTTTTATCGTTTCTGAATTTCCTTTTATATGTTTTTGCCCTATTTTTTCCCGTTTTAATGCTCTCATCAACATGGAATCATGGATCAGTTTTCTATGTGCAAAATGCAAATATTTACTGAAACAATTTCGATTTTCAATTTTACATGAACATTTTTCACTTGGAGCAGTTATTCACACATAATCTCTCAGACAATATTACTGTCTATCAACAACAGTGAAAAAATATTTTGCCACACAACAGCTGCTTTAACAGCTCTTTTTATGGAATCAAAACAGAGCAATAAAAAATTATAAAGTGCACATCTAAGGTAAACTAGTACTCAGCCTACAGTGGATTTAAGACATGGTTGCATACTTCGTTTTTCTCAAGTTTGCTTTGAACACAGTAGTCAGGCTATGTTGATTCTGTTGGTCCTTCCTGTGCGGAAGTCTCTCTATGGTTTTGTGTAGACATCATTTCGGATGAGTACACTTGGTTTGAGGCACAACACTGGAGATGTTTTATTTTCAGTGAGGTCACTACGACTGCAACGCTGAACTCTCGACGTGCCTCAGCGCACCGTCAGACGAACACAGATAAGCTCCACCCCCTTTATTTATATGGATACGGAACACGGTAACCTTCCACACAAAATAGTTCCAAACAAGTAACAATCGTGATCCCGAAACAGTGTCTTCTCTCGCTTGGTGTACCTTCCTTCTCCGCTAAGTACAATTTCTGTCCATAGCTTGTAATGGAGGCTCTCGCTGGCAATCCGTAGTGGAGTCGTTTGACGCAATGCGAATGATTTCAGCTTGAGTCTAGCTGTGGACAATGTTGACAGGCTTGCATGCAGTAGCCATACATTTAGCTATGGCGTCAGCAAATGTGTTCTTCGTCGTGTTATCCATTTTCTTCGCTTTGAAATTATCCGTAGCTGTCTGTCTTTGACGAGGGGGCGGAGTACTCACATCAGCTGTGTGCTTGGCCATTAAGTGGTATTTCAGACTCGACGTGCTATGATGATAGCTCAGTTTATGACTGCAAAACATCCAGGTAACTTTGGTCTTGTCAGTGGAACCATCTGGCAACTTTTTAAAAGTAAACTTTCCATTCATAAACACTTTAAGTATCCGTTTTCGGTGTCTCGCACTGCCGTGGCTGGCAAAACAGACATGGGCGTGGACCTGTGCAGCGCGCTTGTTGTTTTGTTTCCGGTTTATTTATAGAGCAGCGTAACATCTGCTGTGACGTGTTGCTGCGTTAATTTCGCGATAAAAACTTTATTCACCTTAAAATTTATTTAAATTAATGCCAATAATAACGCGCTAAACTGACAGCTCTAGTTTTCATCTAACCTAATCTGGAACACTGGAGAAAAAAATGGGATGAGTCAACTGATAAAGAAGATCCATCATAGGCAAACGAAATGCAGTACAGTCAAACCATGGTTTTCGTCCATCATCTGTTCCAGAAGGCTGTTTGAAAACCGAAATTGTTCGAAAACCGAAACTCTTTTTAAAATAAAAATGTTTACTGAACACATCTGCTCACAATAGAAAAGCGACACGAGGAAGTGACGCTTCCTCGGGTAGACGAGGAAGTGACGCGAGAGGAGTCAAATGGTGCGTGCATTCAAGTGCGCTCAGTTTGTTCGAGAACCGAAATTCGTTCGTCATCCGAGGCATAAAAGACTTGAAATTTTTGGTCGAAAACCGAATTGGTCGAGAACCGAGACGTTCGAAAACCGAGGTTTGACTGTACTTGCATTTTGTACATAATCTGTAATTGTGTATTTGTTTTGCCTCTTTGTTAGGGCTCCAAAAGGGAGTCACATTCTTTAATTTTTTATGGAAATACGTTGTGTGTCTAGTACACGCATTCTATGGCTAAAATAATCTAAACCCGCCCAATTTATTTTTTTTTTATAATTAAGTTGACACTCCCTCAGCCTGCAGGATCAAGCCTCTCACAGTTGAAACTCACACTCAGGGGCATTTGGATTTGTAGACTCCCTGGACTGTTTGGGGTACTCTGGTACCATAGCACCCCCCCCCCCAAAAAAAAAATAAACAAAAAAAAAAACAGGAATATGACGAAACAAAGACATTTTTTATTAAATGCATACAGAATTGATTTATACTGTGGTTCACTGGTGAGCATTAAATCCGGCCCTGGAATTTCCTTCCTGTGTGGAATTTGCATGTTCTCCCCATGCCTGTGTGGGTTTTCTCCAGGTACTCTGGTTTCCTCCCACATTCCAAAAACATGCTTGGTAGGTTGATGATTGAACACTCTAAATTGTCCCTAGGTGTGATTGTGTGATTTTTTTTGGGGGGGGGGGTGGCTTGGTGTGCCCTGGGATAGGCTCCAGCACCCCCTTGATCCTCATGAGGATGAGTGTGTGTGTGTGTGTGTGTGTGTGTGTGTGTGTGTGTGTGTGTGTGTGTGTGTGTGTGTTTGTGTGTCAGGCCACTATAGAGTGTGATGTAACACAGTATCGTATGAACAATGGTGAAGCCGCAGTCAGTCTTGGATGAGGAGATTCACAGATGATTGGCTGTATATTCTCCCTTCCAAGCACTCTCACCCTCACGGATCGATACAAAAGAGGCCGATTTCACATATTTGAGGACATTACCAAAAGAAAAAAAAAGTTACTTTTCTCTTCCAATGCATCACCACAAGAACTCCAAACCTCTACAGTACAATGCAGTACTTCACAATTATTTTTTATCAATTTGAAATTTTTAAATTAATAGATGACACCATACATCAGAGATACTAATGCAGAAGATCCTGCCTGTCTGCCTGGCTAAGTTGCTCACTCATACATACCACAACTTATATCAAGTTGCCTTATATCTGTTTAATCCAACTTGGAATGACCCCACCTGGAGTAAGTTTTGGCTCAAGGTGATCAGAATCCGCATCAAGCCCCTCCACCCCCACCCCCACTTTTTTTTTTCAACAAAACAATGAACATGCTCTTAGAATCTAAGATTTAGATGGTAATTCCATATTGTTTGCCAGTTGTTGGAAAACAATGAGCAATGTATAATCATTTATGAACAGCCATTAACAACTCTACTACTTGGTTTTCACATTTAATTCAAGATGCATTTTGCCTGTAAGCTACCATCCATCCATCCATTTTCTGTTCAGCTTTATCGTCACAAGGGTCGCGGGGGTGCTGGAGCCTATCCCAGCCATCTCCGGACAGTAGGCGGGGGACACCCTGAACCGGTTGCCAGCCAATCACAGGGCACACAGAGACGAACAACCATCCGCGCTCACACTCACAGCTAGGGACAATTTAGAGTGTTCAATCAGCCTGTCATGCATGTTTTTGGAATGTGGGAGGAAACCGGAGTACCCGGAGAAAACCCACGCAGGCCCAGGGAGAACATGCAAACTCCACACAGGGAGGCCGGAGCTGGAATTGAACCGAGCACTGTGAGGTCGGCGCGCTAACCACTGGCCCACCGGGCCGCCCTGTAAGCTACCAGGAAAAAAAAATTAAGGAGCTATATTACACAGTATAAAACTACTCCAAACACAAATCAGTATCCTGATGGCAGAATTCAGGTTATGATCATTTTTAGCAGTTGACAAGAAATTCATTAATCTATTGTTGGGAGAAATTAGGGGTGTTCACACGGCTAGATTTGCTCCAGTGCTACACCGGCGCTGCGCCAGTAGAGCGTTCACACGTGCAAATTTGCTCCGGCGTAGCCCCGGAAAACAGCTTACACCGGAGCAAATTTGATCCACCTCAGGGAGGTGGTTTAAAAATTTGCTCCAGAGCAAATGCTCGTTTGCGGGGCAGAACCGATGTAAAATGGTACGTGTGAACGCTACAATTTGCTCCGAAGCAAATGCTCGTTTGCGAGGGGGGAGTAGCCTCGCTACGCATGAGAAGACTTGATTACGTACAGCGAGAATTCCTTGCTTTCGTGCTCTGTCGGACTTCCGTCATGTGTTTGTTTAATAACAATACACAAGACATGGCTGGTAAGAGTAGCAAGCACCTCTTGGGTTATACCATCTCAACTAGAACGGGGGGGAATAGTCCCCAAATGTCATCTTTCCTTTTGTTCGAGACTGGACTGCCTCGGAGTTGTTTGTGTAGTTTGTTCCTTTGTTGTGTGTTCACAACCCCCCGTGCCCCATAGAATTTATTTTGTGATTTCCTCTCTTGATTTTTCTGTTTGGCGGATTACATTTTTGCTTTTCTGAGTGTCATTGAAGTCATTGTTGATTTACGTTTTCGGGGGCGGTCACTCTCGAGCAGAAGGCACGGAGACCGAGAAGGAGAAGGACGTGCCTGTACGGTAGTTGCTTGAGTTGTGTATATGTTTTAAAAAGAACCAACACGACAGCTCATTTGTTTTCTGTCGTTTTGCTCCGCTGCAGAAATTGCCGTGTGAACGCAAGTGGAGCTGCACTGACGCTGCGCCGGTGCTAATACGCTCAGGGGCTTTGTACGTGTGAACGCTCCACAAAATTTGCTCCGGTGTAAAATATATCGCAACAAAATACATCGGTGCAGCGCCGGAGCAAATGTGTGCCATGTGAACACCCCTATTATCATTGGCTGCACAGGATTAACTTCTTGCAACTTAGCTAGCAATGGCATTTATCTGTATGTGTAAACAAAATCAAACAAATGTTGCCTCTATTGTTTTGTGTGAAGCTTTGCTGTTAGCCAATAATGTGCATTTAGCTGTGACGGCATTACTTCTCCCATTTAACACAGCCACATGCACTCTTGCCACGATCTCATTTTTTTTTTTTTTCTTCATCCTCAATTTTTCCCCCTTCTTTGGCTTGCCATGATCAATAAGTTTGCTTCATTTTTGTTGTGCTGCAGATGCTAGCGTCAACAAGCCTGCGAGTAGGGGGCCCCATTAGAGAGTTGTTTGACAGGCATTGTGTCATTCCACTATTTACAATCATGCTGTTGATGTCATCCAATATCAGCCATCTATCAGAGGTGGGGCCCAGCAGACAGTGCTGGTACTTAGGGGTCCCTTTGGAGGTACTGCTGACTGCCACATGCTGTCACTGCAGTGTTAAAGCAGTTCCTTTTTTTTTATTTTTTAGTGATATAGGCCGATGTCAGCTGTCCCGTGGGCCCCCCCTCAGTTCGGGTTCCAAGGCCTGCCTCATAGTGTTATGGCGCCTCTGCTCACACTACTTGAATCCATCAGACTAAAAATAGGATCAAGGTATTTGTAAATGTTCTGGACCTATTCTTGTTTCTGCCTTTTTTGAAGTCCCTTTTAGTGGAGATTAAAAAAAAATACTGCAGTAAACCCTGGATAAGTTTTTCATTTTTATTTTATTTTATTTTTCCATGGTTGGCCCCCATGTTGCCAAATACCCATTTTGGGTACATTAAGTTTGGCTGACGCCACTCACGTTTTAATCCAAGTTAATATAACTGGATGGACAGTAATGAGTTACGGGTAAACATTTTGTCACATTTTCCTATTTTTCTATCTGGGCCTTTTTGTAGCTACATGTATTGAGAGCACCGGCATATCATCGCTGTCCTGTCACAAACACGTATGTCATGTTTGACATTTTTTAAATGTTTACGTTAATGGGATGTTCAAAACACGGACAGCCTGTTTACGTGAAAAAATAAATTACATTTGTATTTTTCATAGGAGAGCGACGATATGCATAACAGCTGCCATACAGTGGTGTGTCAGAGGGACTGATTGATTGCACTAAGAAATATTAGCTGTAACTATGTGGGCAAAGAAAGAGTGAGTGAGTGAGCAAGTAAAGCATGTAACTGCAGTAAAGAAAGAACAGCAAAGAGAATGAGATGAAACGAGCCATGATGGTTTCGCGGGTTATCATGAAGGAACCTGGGAGTGAGAAATAACACTGCTGAGAGCTATCATGAAAGTGTGGACCCTGAGGGTGACCGTTGACTCATCCGTGATGTTCACTTGAGAACAATGGCATGCATGCACGAAGTCACTCGTAGCATCACATGCTAAAGATACTACGTATTGGTTGAGGATGATCTCTATGATGGAAGAAATAGTATATGTAGGTATTATGATGAAATCATGACTATGTCAATTAAAATCTAAATTCAGGGTTCCCATGTGTCCTGGAAATCCTGGAAAATGATTGACCGATTGTCGAGCGATGAAAAACACATGGCAAAGGAGACAAAAAAAGTAAAATGCTCCGGAAACGCTTGAGTTGTTCTGGAAAATGATTTTTTTTCTTCCTCTGCTTCTCTCTGCCTTGTGGATGAATGCAAACGGATAAAACAGACATGTATGTCTGTTTTCTGCTCCATTCAATGGGTGACAATGAGTTGTAGCGTTTACTGCTTCCTCTCTGCTTCTAGACGGGACAAAGCCCCGCATTTCGCTACCAACCAATCAAATCGCTGCCCAATGTTTCCATGACTTTGTTGTTAGATTTACCAATCTGTCAGACCCAAGTCAGATTTTTTTGATCCTCCAAAGATGTGACCAAAAATAATGACTTTCATTTTAACCCTTTCATGCACCTCGTAACTGATAGCATGATAAGCTGTCCACTGTTGTAACTGCTGCCTCTGAAAGGGTTAAGAGTGTTGTTGTCGCACACTATGTCGAGTGTGAAGTTTCTCTCTCTCTCTCTCTCTCTCTCTCTCTCTCTCTCTCTCTCTCTCTCTCTCTCTCTCTCTCTCTCTCTCTCTTTCTCTCTTTCTCTTCCCTCTGTTGAGTGAGAGAGCTGTAGTGGATGTGTCGTCACTTTTTGCTGTACACTCCGAGATGAAATTTATCTCTTATTTCAGTCGAGCCACAGTGACCATGATGGCTTTGACAAAGTGATGGGTGACTGGTACTCTTATTGGGCCATATTTCACTCAGTATTTCATACTTTGTACGTGCCCCCGTTGTCCCATGAGAAAAACTTTGTTCGGTATTCAGAGCTATTAAAATACAGTCTATGTGCACAGTGGGCAGAACTTCGAATTTTCATGCAGTTTTGATTTTAACTTCTAGCCCCTGGCTAGTCAGGCTGGCTGTGGCAGCAGTGACATGGATGCTCGCAGGGGATTTGGCTTCTGTCCAACCCATCAGCAGCTCATTAGTCAATCATCTAGATTTACTGAGCAATCAAAGTAATTTGGATGTCATCATCCATGTGAGAACTTATTCTGTATTAGTGTTGTGCCACGCATGAACAACTCATTCGTTTGAATAGTTCCTTTGGGATCAACAATGAGAATCAATTTGCAACTTTGAAAACCATTTGGTTTTTTTGATCCAATTTTGTATGGGGTTTGGCAATATGAAAGAAATCTGGTTAAATGTAGAAAAATATCAGGTGCACTTGTAGAAAATACAGTAGTACTTCTCCAAAGCTGGGGGTGGAAATTATTAGTTTATTTTGTGATAACTTGACTCGTACTGTAGCAAATGGGGTAGGCTTAGGGCTGAGGTTACACAAAACATTTTACACAAAACATTTTACTACCCTAGCCTTACATGAACATGTAAGGCTAGGGTGTCAAATTAATTTTTTTCATGGGCTACATTGTAATTATGTTTTACTCCTGAGGACCACATAAATATACAGTAGTCTCATCTTACCATGTAATGTGCAAAGAACAAATTGATAGAAAACTAGTTTTGAAATCAGAAAACAGTAAAAATAACTCATTTGTTTGAATTTTACTCTAATCTAAAAGGGAGATTGAAAAAAAATGCTTGCAGTATTGCAACATTTTTAAAAGTGAAGACAATTTGTAATTTTTATGTTTAGCAAGAAACACAAAGTAAACATGCGCAAAACGATTTGCCTTCGCGGGTCACATAAAATGATATAGCTGGCCGAATCTGGCCCCTGGGCCTTGAGTTGGACACCTGTGAATTTACAACAGCTACTTATGAAGTTGCAAATATGGTTCCGCCCCTTCAGTGTTGATGCGTACAATACATAAAATCAATATATGTGGACTATGTATACTGTATTTTTGTCTTGATGACGGGTGGCTGTGTCCTGTGGTCTTAAACCCAGAAATAGATGTTTCAAGTATTAGTGAAATGCACCTGCAATTCATATTTTGAATCGCCGCAAGAACTGAGGCCAAGACTCGCTACTTGTGAAATGTTACGGCAGAACTCCACATGTTGCTCGTGTGCAGGTTTGCACATAGTTGATTGTGCTTGTGCCTGTTGTGATGGAAAGCAACAGGGGCTGTGCTATGTGGTGTGGGGTGGTTTGGGGTTCATGGAAAAGCAGCAGAATTCTTTATGGAGGAATGAGCCAAATTCTGTTGTTGAAACAAATCTATTCATCCGTTAGCTTGCATACACGAGACACGCTGAGACATTTAAATTATTTTATTATTCATGACTTTCTAGTAGCCCGGCACTAAGCTATTTTTAGCAGTTGTGATGTCACAAAGAAAACAAGCACCTGAAGTTGATCCAATGCAGACAGACAGATGAGATGGCATTGCTTTCGGTTCCTGTTGTCATTTTATGTTAAGTGTTCTTTTGACGGCGGCATGGGCACCCGCAGCGGCTCCTCTTGTCTTGTCTGTTTGAGAGGGAAGAAATTTCATCTCTGCTGTATGTTGCACATACTGCACATGTGACAATAAAGTTTTACGTGACTTGACTTGACTGTTGGTTTACCAGCAACGTTTTTTGATGCATATAGTGTTCACTTATCAAATGATATGGGTCTCCAAAAGAGTTTCCAATAAACAAACTTGCCCATTTCAATATGTATATTCATATCATCACTATACAAGTCAGTATAATGTCAAAATGCCATCTCTCTCCTGCCTGTCTGATTAAAATTATTGCTTAACTATTATTGAAACTGTACTAAACTATTTTTGCTTCTGTGCTTGATTTGATGCCATGAAAGAGGTATTTATTTTAAAAATGTTCATGATGGTTTTAGTGGTACACAAGCAGGGTTATTATAGTTTTGGACTTTTTCATTCTAGTTTAATTTTTATTTCCGTTTGCCTTTTTGTCAACTTTGGCTCATGTTAAATCAGTGATGCATTTGTTAGTTTTTATCAGTTTTAGTTTTGGGGAAAATGCTTTCTTTCAGTTTAGTATTGTTTTTTTAGGGTTGTTTTTTGTTATCATGGTGTAAATATACCATCAAGTGTGAGAAAAAAAAAAAGTGTCATGTTTCATGAGGCAGTAGTTGGAGGACCCCAAAAAGCATAGAGGCAGGGAGGAGCAGGGTGGCTGATCAAAATGCAAACAGGAATAAACTGGAAAAACTAGCTCAAAAACTCACTCAAATAAAGTGCAGCAAAATCACAAGAAATCAAAGTAGCAAAACACCTAAGACAGAAAACAAAACATGGCACGTGCACAAAGCAACAAACACAACAGCAACAATGACCCGACAACGAGTGGTCGGGCATCGAGTCTTTGGAAGTGCCAACTAATGACACAATGACCAACAGGTGTGCAGCTGCAGACGGAGCCCTACAGTGCCACCTGTTGGTCACAAACAGAACCATGACAAAAAGTATATGTCGCATATTCAAAACAAAAAATATCTGAGTTTGCCTGGGAACCAATTCGGGGCCTTACTCCGCCGACTACCCGAAGTCAGCTGGCATCGGCTCCAAGCACGCCCACGGACCTTGTAAGGAGAAGTGGATCAGAAAATGGATTCATGGATGAAAAACAAAAACAGATAACGTTTTAAATGAATTAATTTATTAACAAATGTGATAACCATCAACAAATAAAACAACAGTGTACTTAAACCTAAGCACAATAAGACCAAGAAAAGTGGAGTGCATTTATACTGAAATATTGAAAATGCAGAACACAACATACCGTAAACTCTACTAAACGTATAGTGGTTATAAAGTTGAGGCAACCCTGTTCAAATGTCAGCTTTTAGTGACATAAACAAATCATTTCAAAACCTACTCTACTATTAATGTGACATGTAATCTGTACAACTCAAAAAGAAAACTTTTTGAGATAGAAAGTTAAAAATAAACTGTGGTGAATGCGCAGGTAATCTTATAACTGAGGATGTGGCCGTGTTCATAATTACCACATTCAAACCCATCAAATGGGAGTCATCAACACCTGTCATCTTTCTCTGCCTAAACCCCCAAAGCGTTCAGTTGTTCTAGAAGGCTAACGATTTGGTGCTAACTTACTGCTATTTGGAACTGTTCATAATTCCCTCCACACTGCCCAAGGTTCCTATCCCAGCACAAGGCTGTGGTGTTGTTTTTTGTTTTGTTTTTTCTGGTGTGATGTAATGTGTCTGTGCCCACTGCCCAACATACATTCACAAAATAGAAGGTTCAACCTCGGACTACCGTGTTTCTTTTATGGGTAGCAAAGGTAATGGCGGCAGAGGATCCAAAAGCGAAGGAGATGGGCGAAGGACGGGTGCAGGGTCAAGTGGTCCGGGGAGGAAAATGTGGAGCCAGTAGTGATGTGTCCAGCCACACCGATGTGTTGACGCATGCGTCGAGCTCACAGAGCAATCCACGTGTCGGTGCGTGTGCTGCTTCATGAGATCACGTGATCAACACGTGAACTGCGTCGGCGCAGCCTGGACTGCGTTGACACAGTCCAGGCGGAGTCGACTCAGTCCAGGGGGCGTCGACGCAGCAAAAGCCCTCTACACAGTGTTTATAAGGAAGTGCGTCTGGCGACACGATGCCGCCTGCCGAAACAAGCCAGACCTCACCCTCGCTTGAATAAAAACATATATTTGGGCAAAACGGAAAACACACAGATTATCAGAAAAACGTGTCCGTCTGACTTCGAGCGTTGTGTCGGCTGTCATATAATAGCCTATTATTATATGAGAAGTGCTTTATGAACGTTTGTACTGTACGTCATACTCCAGTTGATTGAGAGGTCCCGCCTATAAGGGGACTCAACCCTCAGTGCAAATATGCATGCAAAACATGCTGTGCATTAAACACACACAGCTATGAAAGGATAGCAGCTACACTGTATAAAAAAGACATATGTAATCTGAACAGTCTTAACAGTATAGACGATATAAACAATATAAACAGAATAAACAACAACATAAACAATGGCACTTGTGGCTATTGTGGGTAAAGTGAGGTAGTGCATTGTATACACTTCATCTTCAAATCAGTCAGTTCAGTCTGTCAAGTGGGTTGGCTGCAGGGATTTTGAAGGTCCAGCAGGTGGCAGTGGTCAGCGACACAGTATCAGCACAGTATCAACACAGTGTGTCAGTGTGTCGACACGCCTCATGAGACCTCATGGACCCATCACTAGGAGCCAGGCTGGGCAGGGAGGCAGGCACTGGAACAAGAACAATTGAGTATGCACAAAAAATACAAAAATGGCAAGCGTGTGCACTAGCAATGGCCTAGATAGCACTCATAATGCGTGAATCATCTGGCACCCGCTTGCAGATCAGCAGAGCTCTTATGCGCAGGAGGTGATTGCTGTTCAGCTGCAGGTGTGGGAGCACCCTCCGGCCCAGCCTGGTAATTAAAGGGAAAAAGACACAGAAGGTCCCTGGAAGTGGACTCTCCAAAATAAAAGCGCGAAGGAAGAGTGTCTGTGACAACACATCACAGTTTCCCTTTTTTTGCTTTCTGTTATTTTGCCAGTGACTAATACAGCACATGATTGCTCTCCTCCACAAGAGGAGTAGGGGTGAACATTGCTCAAGACTGAAGCCAAATGGGCTGCATAGAGCTTGTGCCAAGGTGAAGCCACTAGTCCCCCTGCCAAAAATCTTGATGCAGTTTCACTGTGATAATGAGTCATTAAAAATATATGCGTCTGTGCTGTCATACAGTCGCTTTGGTTTCTGTATGTGAGGCCTTTGGGTGCTGTCAGAGCCCACAAGTCTTAAAAGGCTGATCCTGCCACAAAGAAAAGATGACAGGTGCCTCGTTCCATAATTCAGTGCCAGAAGGACAAACACATGCCGCTATTGTCATTACCTGTGGGATTGTTGCCCTGTCTTGCCCTTTTCTTCAACACTTTATCTCTGCTGCAGTATTTTTTTTCCATGTCAAGGTAGATGCCACTAATGCATCAGCTGTCATTTTATGTTAAGTGTTCTTTTGATGGCGGCGCGGGCACCCGCAGTGGCTCCTCTTGTTGTCTGTTGTCTGTTTAAGAGGGAGGAAATTTCATCTGTGCTGTACGTTTGACAATACAGTTGTACTTGACTTGACTTGGACTGTACGTTTGTGGAGTGCAGCAAATCCCTTTGTCATTAAAATAATTGACCGGAGGTTTTGCATACCGCTAATAACGTGTGTTTGCAAGGCCTTTAATGTACAGTATGACCTGCCCCCCCGCCCCCAATAAATAAATAAATAAATTCCGCTTAACCCCGCTCGACCTAGGGGGGAAATCGCTGCTTGTTTTAGCTTGCGTGTCTGAATTTTTTTGAAAGGCACATTTTTCAAACGGACATTTCTTTAATCATTTGTAAATCAATTTAACAAGGTGGTGAAAAAACACCCCCATCGAGGGATGACTTCATTTTAGTTTAAACAAATCAAACACAAGTTGTTGGCACTATTATGACTTTTTTAATTTAGTGGTAAATTTGTGTGAGTTACTCGGTCCGGCAAACTGAGCGGGCAGCAATGCTCGGGGGCGGACGTGTATGACATCTTTATACTGTAGTTATTATCCAATGACATGGCTTGAAACATCTTTTGTTTCCGGGTTTCACTTTTCTGCAATTGGCTGGCAACCGGTTCAGGGTGTCCCCCGCCTCCTGCTCGAAGACAGCTGGGATAGGCTGGAACAGTCCTTACTGTCATCCTTTCTTTTGAAAAACCCATGTCTTCTGTAAGATTAAGGATCAACTCAAAATATCAATGCGAACTGATTTCCCATGTTTGAAGTCCAGTTCAAGTTTTTTTTTGTTTTTGTTTTTTTACCTGTCAATCTGACAGTGTGTACAACATCACAAAAGTTAAACACACTAAGGCACATTCACATACTATCTGTCTTGTTCAAGCCAGCGAAACAGAAATGCTGCATCATTTGCATGTTTTTGAAAAAGATTGTCCCATAACCCCCTTCACAGACAGTTAGCTATTTTTATTTCTAACATGTACTACACTTATTTAAAAAAAAAAAAAAAAACAAGTAGAATAGACAAACAAAAAAAAAGAACGTTTAATTGCACATCAGAAACAGAGCGGGAAGAAGTGAAGGTTACTTAGTCACTCTCACACCTTATTCATACTGCCCCTCATTATTTTAAGCTCCTTATTATTATTTTAATCAATGCGGTAATTTTCTGAGCATATTGTTATTACATTATCAACCATCTTCTGTCCCTACTAATACAGTAAATACATTATTTAAATCTGTCTTTGTGTTCTATTGTATTATCGTTGTTTGATGTTGAATGTTCTGTTAAGCGCTTTGTTACAAATACAGCTGTGGTGAGAGTGCTGTATAAATAATGATGTGTTCTATTGTATTGCATTGTATCTTTACCTGACAAGACAAATTAAGTATCAATAAGTACAACCCATTTCCAAAGATGTTGTTTTAATAAAAGCAAATAAATAAAAGCAGAATATAATGATTTGCATATCATGCACAACCTGTACTTAATTCAATACACTAAAAAGATAAGATATTGAATGTTCAAACTGATTAACTTTATTGTTTTTAGCATTTTATTTTATTTTTGTTTCATTTTATTTATTTATTTATTTGTTTATTTATTTATTTATTTATTTATTTTTAATGGCTGGGACAGGGTCATCTTGACCACTGTGTTACATCACCTTTTCTTTGAAAAACCTTCATAAAGTGTTTTGGAACCAAGGAGACAAAGTCTTGAAACTTTGCAGGTGAATTATTTCCCATTGTTGCTTGATGTCCTGCTTCAACTATTCAACATGCGGGCATCTCCGTTGTCATGTTTTACGCTTCATAAAGCGCCGCAGATTTTTCATGGGAGACATGTCTGGACTGCAGGCAGACGCGTCGAGTACCCACACTCTTTTACTGTTGTAACGTGTAGAATGTCTTTTGGCATTGTGTTGTTGAAATAAGAAGGGGTGTCCATAAAAAAAGACTGCTTAGATGGCAGCATATGTTTCTCCAAAAATCTGTATGTACCATCCAGCATGAATGGTGCCTTTCAAGATGTGCAAGTTACCCATGTCATTGGCACCAACACAGCCCCATAAAATCACAGATTCTGGCTTTTGAACTTTGCGTCCATAACAGTCCGGATGGTTCTTTTCCTCTTTTGCCCATAAGGCACGATGTCCACAATTTCCAAAAACAATTTCAAATATGGACTCATCAGACCACAGAACACTTTTCCATTTTGTATCAGTCCATCTGAGATGAGCTTGAACCCAGAGAAGCGGGCAGCGTTTCTGGGTGTTGTTGATAAATGGCTTTTGCTTTGCAAAGTATTAAGTTGCACTTACGGCTATAGCGCCAAACTGTATTTATTGACATTGGTTTTCTGAAGTGCTCCTGAACCAATGTTGTGATATTCTTGACACACTGATGTCAATTTTCGATGCAGTGCCGCCTGAGGAATTGAAGGTCATGAGCAATCATTGTTGGTTTTTGACCTTGCTGATTCCATGGAGCGATTTCTCCAGATTCACTGAACATGGACCTAAGACAATGAAATCCCTAAATTCCTTGCAATTGTATGTTGACCAGCTATATTTTTAAAACAATGTTTTTGTGATTAAATATACATGAAAATAATGCCTGTCAAATTAATTACAGACAAATTCTGAACTTTTTACTGCCACAAATGCCAGACATAGGTGAAGTATTCCTTTAGTACTGTCTCCTTGACAGGTACAATATGGCTTTCTTCCACTTATAATGAATAGCACACATTCATGATGGATGCATAGCAAATATTTCACCAAAATGCACATGTCTGTATTGTGCAATACATATGTACAAAAATGGAGACATTTGTGTCATTACTAAAGTCGAAGAAACCACACATTTACCACACTCAAGATTCAAACCCTCAGTTAGATATCGCTGTGATAATGTCATTTTAATAATTATTTAATTGAGTCAGTTCTGCACATAAATGTGTATATCAAATTAGATGCCTACACTTATCTGCTATCAACAGATGTGTTGGTGTATGTCACATCTAAATAAATTCATTCGATGGAATGTCATGAATTCTTCAGAGATGTTTTTGGGTAGTGGAAAACAGTTTGTCTTTCTCAGGCTGAGAAAGAGTGGAGAGAAACCAGGTGCGGTCCAGGAACTGAATGCATAATGAATTGCTTAGAAAATCAGATGCAGAATGCTCACAAATTTGCACACCACCCTTTTTGTACTTAATCTGGCCTTCATGTATAATTTTGTTCATGCTCATGAAGTGCCAATGAGACACTCCTCTGCATGTGTCCGAAGATATTTTTATATTCCAAAATCAACTACAATTTATATTACAATAATGTATCTTGCCTCTAACCACATCAAGCATTTGTTTGTTTGTTTGTTTGTTTGTTTTTTGCTATACAATAACAAAATATAATTGCACATACATTTCAGTAGCTGGCAGTGGTGCTCACATTGTCGGAATGTGCACAGGGAGTATAAAAAAATATTAATAGTTGTTCAGCAGATTAATATTTCTCTTTTGTTTTCTTTCATGTGAAGAACCATATAGTGTTATGCACTGATAGCAGTTTAAAAAAAAATGCTTATTATAGCCACGGCGGCGAATTGGGCTGGGCATGTGTGTTTGTGTGTGTATATATTCTCAACTCAACTGTATTTATAGAGCACTTTCAAACAGCCATCACTGCATACAAAGTGCTGTAGGTGGAGCAACTAACATATATACAACAATAAAGGAATAAATCAGTAACAAAGATGGTAGAAAGCACCAAACAGTAAAACTAACATCAAATCTGAGTCATGCTGAGTCAAATGCCAAAGAATGCAAGTGAGTTTTGAGGCGGGTTTTAAAGATGGACACCGAGGGGGCTTGCCGAATCATAATATCTCTTTTGTCTCTTTTGACCAAAGAATCTTCAAGACCGTCTGTTAACATACCAGGGAAAAATGTCGTGTGTGTGTATGTGTAAAGCAAAATACAAAAGCTCTTTTGAAAAAGATAAATGTCTGTTTTGAAGCCACACGACTGAAATTTCGAATTACATATCAATACACCTTTTACTCTATATATATATATATATATATATTTTTTTTTTTTTTTGTAAATCACATAAATTAAACACTCCTTCATCAATGCAGTCCAGAATGTCATGCCTGTCAGAAACCCAAACTAATGGACACCACTGCAACCGTTTGTCATATGACTCTGAAGCGGGAATGAGATTACCATTTTAAAGGAATGAGGTCAACCTTCAATACTCATCTAAGACGAGCAGGATATCGGTATGAGGTTCAGAGAGGAATGAATATCAAGATCTGACACCCAGCTAGGTGTGGAAATGCAATTTGAAAGACTGCTTTGGGATAAATCCAAGTGGAGATGCAGGCATGGAAATCCTGTTCATTTTCCAAGTGCCTAGCTCTGTAGTATATACCATGACTAGGCCCAGAGGACAGAAGATTCATCACAGGCCAGCATAAATTAGGCAACGCATTTACAATGATTTATTGACTCAATATGTGGACATGATTATAGCAGAGGAGAAGATTGGAGACACACACGGCTGGCTTTATAGATTAGAGGTAGATATGAGCTACATTGCTCTTCTGAGAGTGTGCATCATGCATTTGTGCTTAAATGTGTGTGTGTGCATAGTGTTTGTAGTGCATGGTATTCACAACAGTACAGTGTCCTTATGCTAATTCCATGGTACTGAGCTGTCCCCAAGGGGAAATCCATCTGTCATTCAGAATCTGGTTGAGCCCTGGGCACTCCCACTCACATCAAATACATGAAGGGGGTTAAATGTTCTGCTCTGGGTTATTGTACCATGTTAAGTATACAGATACTATGGCGTGTGGTGTGTAGTATGAGTGAGTGTGTGTGTGTGTGTGTGTGTGTGTGTGTGTGTATTTATTTATACATAGATAGATAGATATACACACACATATACATGCACACATGATCAATGGGTTTGGAGAATGGTGCCCACTTCACAGTGCAGATCTGTGATATCCCCAATGAACTTTACATCATCTGCCTGTGGCGGGATTTTTGCTGTTCCTTATAAATACACTTTGCATACTTCATCTTGCCACCGGACTAGAGCAAATCAGTTTCTTCTTCCGCCATGTCAAAGACGATGAGTTCACTTCGTGCCTCTTGTATTTAAAGGAAATGAAAGGCTGGGTTCACGCCCACAACAGTGCTAAATGCCCTTTTAAAAAATGTTCTATGGTGTGCGCCTCAGAGAAAATACCAACACTGTTTTCTCATCCACATCTGCTCAGATTTAGACCGCACTTGTGCTAGACTTGCCTAAAAATAGAGCCCTTGATTTGAAGATGTGATTCAGCAGATACTGCTCAGGGCATGGGCTGATCTATTCACCAACTACTTGTCATCCGCAAAACTTAGGAGAAAGTAGGAGTGTGGGCATTTGAAAAAAAAAAAAAACTACAAGATACATTAAAAAAAAAACAAAAAAAAACAACGTTATTTGTTTTATAGATGGGCGGCACGGTGGGCGACTGGTTCACATGTTTGTCTCACAGTTGAGAGATGCAGGATTCGATTCCGTCTTCGGCCTTCCTGTGTGGAGTTTGGTTATCTCCCCGTGAGTTTTCTCCGGGTACTCTGGTTTCTTCCCACATTCCAAAAATCTGCAGGGCAGGTTAAAGGAACACTCTAAATTATCCCTAGGTGTGATTGTGAGCGCGAATAGTTGTTTGTTTATGTGTGCCCTACGAGTGGTGCAACCGGTTCAGGGTGTACCCCACCTACGGCCCGAAGACAGCTGGGATAGGCTTCAGCACGCCCATGACAATCGTGAGGACAAGCGGATGAGAAAATGGATGGATGGATGGATGTTTCATAGATGTAGTTTTAATGGGTTTAGTAAATTAAAATTGATTACTCGAGAGCCGTCTTGCAGAAACATCAGGCAATAGTCCGAGCGCATCTTTTTTTTTTTTTTTTTACTTTACTTTGTCTGTGGTTGGGGACCACTGCTTTATTAAATGTCCACAGTTGTTTGGTCTATCCAGGCTGAATTGCCTTTAAACAATTGTAAATCATCCTTTTATCCCTTCATTTCACATTATAAACAAGATGCTGGTGACATTCCCCTGTCCTCAAACAATTTCAACACAACCAACATCCTGTATGGAACAAAAGCAGAATCTTTCAGGTAAACAATAATGAGGCTCAAAACTCAGCAAAAAAAAAATGTTTCGTAGATCTATGTGATCAAGATTTTTAAAAATAAAAATAAAAATACGTATGTAGTTTATGTATTTACATGTAACACCACTCCTCAACCTCTGTAATTTTTCATGATGTGGAATTATTGATGAAATTAGTCTTAATTTACAGTGTATATTTAATTTTTACGTGTTCTTCATTTACTTATTTTGCTTGCAGTGTTGTTTGGGCAGTTTGTGGTGTTTCATACACTAGCCAGTGATGTTGTTGAGATCTATGACGGATCCTCTACAGATTCATCGCTTCTCTCATCAATTTATGGATCCCATTCAGGTGAAAATACACAATACATTTTGAAGACCATTAGAGTGTGCTTGTCTGGGTGTGCGCACGTTTGTGTGTGTATGTGTGTGTGTGTGTGTGTGTGTGTGTGTGTGTGTGTGTGTGTGTGTGTGTGTGTGTGTGTGTGTGTGTGAGAGGGTGTGTTGTGCGTGTGTTTTGTAGCAGCAAAGGTATCAAAAATCTTGTGAATCGAATCTATTTTTTTTGGTCAAGAACAATCGGCACACCTCACATAATTTTAACCAGATAAGCAAAAAGAAGACTCTGAAGCAGTTCCAACTCCAGTTATACTTCTCCAGGGCTACCAGAATTCTAAAACTCCTTGATCTGCCAGAGCCTTACGTTCTGTTGTGCTCTGACAATAATGTAATCACCTAAAACGATTATTACTCGTTGTTTGGGTAGTTAATAAAGGTATTTTGTTCATTAAAATTATTTTGTGTCTTTTATGTAAATTATATACTATCATTGATTGAGAAACAGGTGGTGGTACGCTTATTGTCCCTCATGGCTATTGCACTGCTTGTCTCATAAAATATATTCATGTGATGCTGAAGGAAAGGAGACGCAAAAGACTATTGAACGTCATTTCACAAGACGAGGAAGTAAACCAAGAGTCCGGCACATAAAACAACCCCTCCCGAACACACCCCTCAGCACGTGGTTCCATGGCTTAATTATGTCAACAAGCACAACGTTTGCTTATTGATTTCGTCTATCTGGACTGGACTGTCAAAATTGTTACGGCTATCACATCTAACAGCCTATATCTTACTACAAGCAACACGGCTCATCTTTGCCTGGGGTGGAATGTGAGGAACTACTTGTCAGCTCTCGTTGTCAGCCAAGCAATGCAGCAACTGTTCATCGTCAGACTCATCCTCTCCTATATTTTAAAGCAGATGTAATGCCAAGGAGGGGAAGCTCACTTTCGGCCTGCATCATAAAATGTGTCCGTTGATTTTTACGTTAATTCTGCTCTCCGTTCCTTTTCAAAAAAATGAAAAGGATGCCTTCACCAAAAGATCGGTGATTGGCTCATTTCGCTGTCAATCAAAAAGAGATTCAGTCTCAGAGAGATCATCCAATCATCATGCAGAAAAGCTGAGCTTCCCGGTCAGCCTATAAACGCCCACTGTCCATAGACCCCCAGAGACGCTGAGCGCCCAATGGGCGGGACAAAACCAGCGTTTATCCAATGACTCGTCTCGTTTCAATGCATTCGGACAACCTACACTGAACACTCTCGACGCCCAGCGTCCGCGCGGTCGACGCTCAGCGTCCACACAGTTTAAAGCACAGTGAAGCTGTGGGAATGAATAGCCCTGTTCACACGGCACACATTTGGTCCGACGCTGCACCGAAATATTTTGTTGCGATGTATTTTACACCGGAGCAAATTTTGTGGAGCGGTCACACGTGCAAAGCCGCTGAGCGTGACAACTCCGGCGCAGCGTCGAAGCAGCTCCACTTGCGGTCACACGTGCAGTTTCTGCTGCGGACCAAAGCGACAAGAATGCGGAAGTAAAACAGGTTCGGGTCGGGCTTCTCTCTCGCGCACTTTTATTTATTTTTCTTTTAATAAATATTATAGCGGACATTATTCTGTCCTTGTTCAGAATAGATCCACTTGTCGGCAGTCGTGGAATAAAGACGTGTTTACAGTCAATCGTGTGTGCTCCTTATGACTGCCACAATATATGTTTTAAAAAATTTCGTTTAAACAATCCTATAGAAATAATTTCATATATCTTTACCTATTTATTTGATTTGAATTATTCTATTTAAAGCCTAGTCAGCCGCAGGATTTCTCTGTGTAATTAAGCAAATGCGCATCGAGATTTCTCTTTGTCTGGCCTCTTATTCTGTATTTCAGCGTTATTTCGTTGTGCAAATGCATTGATCATGTTCATAAAAATATGTAGATTATTTTAACCGTAACAAATCTTGTGGTTTTTTTCTCCCAAAAATACTCACAAATAACATATGAAATGTCGGGTTTGCTTCGGGCTCGGGCCTGCAAATCGGGCTCGGCTGACGTCACTGCTTTCTCGATTCTCTTCTTGATCGTCAGCGCTGTCTTCACCGCTTAAATCGCTGACACTTTTACTGGAACGGGGGTGCACGGCCGGGCTTCGTCTGTGTCGCTGGCCCCCTCGTCACTGTCGACCGGGGTCGGATTCCGTGCATCTGTTAGCGAGCGTAGCAAGGCCACTCCCCCGCAAGCGAGCATTTGCTCTGGAGCAAATTTAATCCAGCTGTGTTCACACGTGCACATTTGTTTCGGCGTAGCGTCGCAAACGAGCATTTGCTCTGGAGCAAATTTTTAAACCACCTCCGTGAGGTGGATCAAATTTGGTCCGGTATAAGCTCTTTAGTGGAGCTACGCCGGAGCAAATGTGCATGTGTGAATGCTCGACTGGATTTGTTTCGGAGCTGCGTCGGACCAAACGTTGCCGTGTGAACGGGGCTAATGAGAAGAGAGTCGCGTCGTAACCAGTAATAAGAAGCTGATTCGGAACAAAAGTAGAGCGCGTTGTAGCGCATATTTAGTCAATGACATGTCCACACAATTGTACGTACACACATATATTTGATCACTTACTTTTTGACATTTTAGGGGAAGCTGAGCTTCCCTTACAGCCTTAGAGCAATCGCCTCTGATATACACACATAGTCATTGGTGACTACCAGCTTTTATCAGAAATGAGTGCCCCACTGGTTGTGGCAGTCTCAGGGGTGTGAGAGGATTTATGTTGAAATGAGTATTTTTATATTTTTAATCCAATAAAATTGTAGCATGGGAATTTTAATATTCTTTCTATGTAACTATCTGTCTCTCTAGCTAGCTTGATAGTTAGCTAGCTAGCTAGCAATGTGTGACAGGAAAAGTCAAAAGGCCAGGAAAACGGTTCAACATGGTTCATCAATGTAAGCAGGTTTTTGCCAAATCAAAGTCTTAGATGGTTCTGGTAGTTCCAGTTAAAGCACATTCATAAAACAAAACAAGTAATCATGGAAATTTAATAAAGTCTTGAATCCCATTGTTGTCCACCGATTCCAAACATTGTTTAAGGGACAATGATCTTTTTTCCCCCTAGTGACAACAGTTTTTAAAAATATATCTATATTTATTTATTTATTATTATTATTGTTTTTTTAAATGAAATTGTAAGTGTAAATCATATTGAAAGCCGCACCTTTTTTCCACCTAGCTGAGAGTATAAACATGACAGCACCATAGGAGGGTTTTACATTGTGTTGAAATAATGTTGACTATGTCTCATTTGCTGTTACATTTCAGGGGAGACGCTCCCTTTGAGCTCAGGAAACAAGGTAACACTGAAGTTTAGCTCAAACGGAACTGACACGGCAAAAGGGTTTCATTTTGTTTACCAAGGTAAGGTTTCTATTCAGAAAAGATTGACTGATTTTCACATTGTCTGTCTTGATTAAGCCTGAAGGTCCAATGAGTTGAATGGTTTTGTCAGATTGTTTTGTAAATGTACTTTAACGAGGCAGTCATTCTATCATTATGTGTGGCAGAGCACCCCATAGCAGAATGGTGTGCCGTCAAAGTGCTGCTTATCCAGGCAGACCGGAAAACAATAATGCATGACACAAGAGGAGACTCATCATGTTCTAACCATTCCCCTCTGCCTCCTTTATCTGTCTTGTCTCTTCCCCTCATTTTCTCTCCGTCTATCATACCTACTCGCCACTCTCCCACTGCTGTCCTTGTCTACTCCCTCTTTTCTCTCATTCCTAGCCGTCCCCAGGACAAGTTCCTCTCAGTGTAGTTCGGTCCCAGAGCCCCGATTTGGGAAGCGTGTCGGGAACGATTTTGGCACAAGTATGGTCGTCCTTTTTGAGTGTAATCCAGGCTATCTGCTGCATGGTGCCAGTGCCATCAAGTGTGAAGCTGTGCCCAATGCTCTGGCCCAGTGGAACGGCACTGTGCCCACATGTGTTGGTAAGTAGCCTCACCTGCCACTTTTGATTCCCTCTCCACAGTCGAACACGAATGGATCCAGTGTGTTACACAAGATAATGTCAGTCACCTATTTCAAAGAATGGACTAATTTCTGGTTTGGTCGGAAGATCAAGAGCTTTATGTTTTGCGCAAGCGCGCAGTTAAATGAGACGGGAGGTCATCCATTGACCCTCCTGTTAGTCTATACATACACACAGAAAAGATCATTTGCAAAATTTCTCCATTGTGAGACAAATAAAGGTTTTCTTATCTTAAAATAGGAAATGACAATAAATCAGACCATTTGGTTATGAAACGATAGCAAATGTGATAGCGTACCTCTGTATAGGAATATGAACTAATCCAGGGATGCGGTCATGAATAGCCTCAGTATGTTCATGTGAAGGCATGGTTAACTAAGAGAACCAACATGGGTGTCTGATGTTTGTTTGGCATGACATAGTCACACTATGCCTATGATTTACATGCTATGTCAGCACCCACTGTTACCAAAACAAATGCATTCAGCGGGACGTACATTACATCTGACAAGGACACTGAGAGTGAATGGGGGACATGTGGATGAAAAGTCTGGTATTGTGCCAGCCAGGGAAATTTCCCTGGCTCTGAGTACAGGAGACCTTGAGTCTTCAATGATTGTCGAAATTGACAGCCACATAAGGGAAGCACTGCAGTCTGCAGTACCATTTTAAACAGATTAGATTTAGCTTGAGATCAAATTCGGCTTTAATGTGTGTTCCCGCATTTGGGCTTTAGGAATTATGTGATATGATAATGTAAGAATAACACAACAACCCTCAATAAAACATGTTCTTGCCAGGCCCAATATGTGTGTAACATTTCATGAGTTAGCACCAAGGTTTAAACCAGTGGTGTCAAACTCATTTCACATTATGGGCCACATACGGCCTCGGTAGATGTCAAGTGGGCCGGACCATTAAAATGATACCATACTCTGTTATAAATTACCAACATCGCATTTCTTTCCTTTGTTTTGGTCTAAAGAAGCACAAGAACATTAGGAAAATTTGGAAATTTAATGAAAATTTCTTACAAAACATGAAATGTTTTGTAAAACCCCTTAGATTTCCTTAGACACATGTGCAATTTACTTTTATTGTTCACATATATGCATTGCAACTGATCTGATTGATTGGACAAAGGCACAAAACTCAAAACAAGTAATTGATGTTGAAAAAATAGTAATGCACTTTAAGATTATACGAGATTTATCAAGAAAGCAATTTTTAAACCATTCAAAAATGTGCATATAAAATCTAAATTTAATCCCTGCCTACACCTTACAAACTAAGGAGAGTGCTATTAAATGTGTAAAGAATAAAATATTCACGTCCTTGATATAGCGTCTGCTGTGTTGGGTCTGTCTCGATGACAGACTGCGACGGCTGTTGTTTTCTTCTCTGATCTAAACAATGCTGTCTTCTACTCTGATCAAAACAGTGTGTCCCCTAGCGGACACTCCATGAATTGCACCTTATTACAAATACAGTATTCATTCCGTGTCTTTTATGCAGTTTTGCACTTTTAAATTATCCTGCGGGCCTGATTGAACCTCTTTGGTGGCCGGTTCTGACCTGCGGGCCATATGTTTGACACCACTGGTTTAAATCTTCAAAAAAAAGGGTCATTTTTCTTTGCATCTAGCACATCACCACGGCAGGGGACTAAAATGAAATAATGAGCTTCCACTAAATGTTGCTGATAAACATGTATATAGCAGATGAAACCCAAAGTGTGAAGACAAGTGGATAAATTCTTCCCTGAGAATTTTGGTAAAATCTGACCTCTACAAAATGGCAAAAATGGCACCCAAGTCCAAAATAAAGTCAAAATGGCCTTCTTCCTGTTGGGTGTATCATATGGCTCCTAAAGACTTTTTTTGTACCTCATGGGCTGTTACAGATATAGATAGCTAGATAAAGCTATCTATATCTATAGATAGATAGATAGATTGATAGATAAATAGATAGATAGATGGAAACATCTCACTTACCTCCACGGGAACACGTACCCCCATTTGAGAACCACTGAACTAGATTGTGTATAATTGTGATATTATATTTTACATGAGCACAACGGATAACAAAATGTAGAGAAAAGGCCATTCAAATCATGGATTTAATACATTTTTAACTGAAAAGAGAGTATCAATTAAAACAGGTAGTGCACATTGTAGACCAGGGGTCACCAACCTTTTTGAGAGTGAGAGATACTTCATGTGTCCTGATTGTGTTAAAGGCTACCAAATTGATCCACGTCTGAAATAACATTTGTACAAATTACATTTAATAATATTAGAATGTGTTATTTTTAATACTTAATTATTTTAATTTTCAGGCTCTGATCATCTTAAAGTTGTCTCACACTCCTGCCAGTGTTTGCATTTTTAAATCATAATTTCCACTAGCAAATCACAATCCTAGCACTGGCGGGCTATTGGTGTGGCCCTCATGGGCTACCTGGTGCCCGCGGGCACCACGTTGGCGACCCCTGTTGTAGACAGTCATAATTTATATCTTGATAGAAATCTAATTAAAAATCATGATGAAGACACATCAGATATCAAACAGTGCAAACAATACCTCATAATGTGAAGTCCTCATGCTTGTATACCCGCGGTAACTCTGAATTATGTGCTTGTTGCAGATTGAGATGGGTGGGGAGCTCATGCTTTTATGAGCCTCATGATTTCTAATCTCGCTCTACAAATTACATGAAGTGACAGCTCAGGGGACTCAAAGCACCTGTTCAAGCCAAATGTTTCCATGAAATGCATCTGCATTTTTTTTTTTTTTGTTAGGAGTTTACATTCGATCTTTTTTAAAAACTCAAAACCTCCAGTTAACCTGTTCCGAAATGGGACCCAAGGGGCAATAGAAATATGTCAAGGGTGCTTGTAGCCTTTAGTATTTATCCCGCAGGTACTGAGAGTAATGCGCAGGAATACATAAGACACTTAAGAGGTCATGTAAGATTCATAGAGCCGTAGTTCTAAAAAAACATATTTGGACACTGAAAGGAAGAGAGTGATAAGAATCCGCATATCTTTATGTTATAGGTATTGGCTGAGAATAAAAAAATAAATAAAAATCACAGAGTGAACGTGTTTTTGAACAGCCTTCTGGAACGGATTATGGTCGAAAACCGAGGTGTGACTGTATTTTTATTTTTTACTAATGAAGGGTTCGGTGAATGTGCATATGAACTGGTTGGGTTCGGTACCTCTAACAAGGTTAAGAACCACTGCTCTAGTGTATGGTTGTCTGTCATAAAACTTTCATCTCCACGGTGACAACAATTCCTCGATAGGGTTTCAGCAAAGTGGAGTAGGGTGGGAGAATGACATTTAAAAACAGGTTACTGTTGGTGGTGAATCACTCTCTGATTTTGTTCTGTGGAAGTGGACGTTGTTCCAAATGTTCACAAACACCCAGGATGGTGTTGTTGGCGGTCCAGGAGGATGTCTCTTAGTTCCGCTAGGAAGGTGAGGAGACGTTGGGTGTTGTAAGACCCATGTACAGCATGCGTGAACAAGCGCCTCTGAACCCATGGCTGCTTAAAGAGTAATATTACCCCACCCCACACCCCCATTGGCCAAGAATGACATTGCGGCCTATTTGCCTATTGGTTTTTCTGCAAATTGAAACCCTCATCCAGAAAGAGGTACTCATGAGGTCATTGTGTCCAACTGTAATACCCTCTGTGAAAATGTAAAAGTGTGGCCGGTGGTCCCATGCTTAGCGCGTCGACCTCACAATGCAGCGGTAAAAAAAAATTTGAGTGTGGCAAGAGTGCATGTGGATGTGTTAAATGGGACAAGTAATGCCATCACGGCTTAAAGCACATTATTGGCTAACAGCAGAGCTTCATACAAAACAATAGAGGCTACATTTATTTGATTTTTTTTACACATGCAGATAAATGCCATTGCTAGCTAAGTTGCAAGAAGTTAGTCCTGTGCAGCGAATGATAATTTCTCCCAACAATAGAATAATGAATTTCTTGTCAACTGCTAAAAATGATACTATCCTGAATTCTGCCGTCAGGATACTGATTTGTTTGGAGTAGTTTTATACTGTGTAATATATCTCCTTTTTTTTTTTTTTTCCTGGTAGCTTACAGGGCGGCCCGGTGGTCCAGTGGTTAGCGCGTCGACCTCACCGTGCCGGGTTCAATTCCAGCTTCGGCCTCCCTGTGTGGAGTTTGCATGTTCTCCCCGGGCCTGCGCGGGTTTTCTCCGGGTACTCCGATTTCCTCCCGCATTCCAAAAACATGCATGGCAGGCTGATTGAACATTCTAAATTGTCCCTAGGTGTGAGTGTGAGCGCAGATGGTTGTTCATCTCTGTGTGACCTGCAATTGATTGGCAACCGGTTCAGGGTGTCCCCTGCCTACTGCCCGAAGACATCTGGGAAATTTTCCAGCAGCGACCCTTGTGAGGATAAAGCAGAGCGGAAAATGGATGAATGGAAAATGTAAAATTGCACAGGTGTTCAGAACAGCAGTCAATCAGGTAGAACAGTATTGTCCCGAAGTAATGTAGGCTACTGAGCAACACAATATGTCCATTAACTGTACTGTCAACACAGATATACACTTACTTGCACATGCGAGTTATGTAGGTCTTTGTGTCGCGCAAAAAGGGAACCCTATGAACCTTTTTCATCGGCATCTTTTGACACAGGAGAACTCGATCTATTGTGGCCAAGCTGACATCAATGCTCTCAAAGTTGATATTATCGGCAATGACTTTGTCTCTGATCTCCCGGAGTCTGATGATGGTGCCTTCTCCTCTCCCGTGTTGGCCTCCTCCTCTTTCTTTGGCCTGCTCCTCTTCCTCCACTGATTTGAACTAATTTTCCTTGCTGGCCTGCTCCTTTTCTTCCATGGCCAGCTCTTCTCCCTCCTCTGGCTCAAATTCCTCTTCCCCTGACTCTGCCTTCATATATTGTGTTTGTTCGGAATGTTGTGCAACTGTGCACTCTGAACTCGCTTTTAGACATGTGGTCACAGCATTAGCAAAGAGGTGTCTTCAATTTTGAGTCGTTGTGTGTGATGAGTGACACCACTTAAGTTAATTTTGTTCAAATATTGCTGACTGTGGCAAGCATTTTGCATTACATGAGCTTTTATTTGAAAATATGAGCAGAGTTCTTTTGCAACTTGTGTTTTAGCGAGAAAAAAGTGTTTAGAGATATGAGAATGGAAGATCGTGTTTTGTGAATTGTGTCTTCGTGTGAAATGTGTTTATGGTATTGGCAAATGGTGGCTAGATTTACTAAATGTGTTTTGACAACTGGTGATTTGGTTGAGAGGATTGGCTTTTGTGTTTCAGTGTGATCACATAAACGCATTTAAAAAATATGAATTGATCTGGACATTATGCCCCTTGTGTGTGAGCCCAAAATGAACAGATGTTCAGCCCCCACACTGAAGTCATTGACAAACCTGCCAAGGATGTGAGAAAAGTAAAGTTGGTTGATGTCTCCCGAGACCACATATGTCAAAGTGCCGGCCCGCGGGCCAAATCCGGCCCGCGATAATGTTTTCAGTGGCCCCTGGGATGATATTGATTTATTATTAGAACCGGCCCGCGGACCGCAGCAAGCCGAGAGCCCGCAGACCTTTTACACGCACCAAAACTACATTTCCCACAATGCAACGGTGACGCGCCAAGCAGTCGGCCGCTTTATTTAAATATTTATTCGTCTAGCAGTCGTTCCCATAACAGTGACATTAGCTTTCAGATACCCATCAAAAATGGCAAAACGGAAGGTGGACACTGAGAACCGGGGGTTTCAAACAAGGTGAGAGTCGAAGAACATGTACATGGACGTAGCTGGAAAACCTGTGTGTCTTCTGTGTGGAGAAAGTGTGGCGCGATTGAAATAGTGTAATCTGAGACGACATCATGAAACGAAACACGC
>NW_017806059.1:3453073-3464178 GCF_001891065.2 Hippocampus comes | reverse complement strand
GGTGTGCGTCAAAGCGGGGTTAAACCCAATTTTTTTTTTTTTTTTTTTTTTTTTTTAAAGAATCTTTATTGAACAAGTCAAGATACAATTCTCAGTAAACAGAAAAGGCGCTAATCCAATCACCGAACGTGCACGGCCAGTCTCGACGTAAGGCCTTCTAGCTGGCCCTAGTACGCAGACGAGTCAGATCACGAGTCTGAGACGAGTGATCTGATTGGCTATTGCAACCTGACTGTGCCCGTTCACTTACAGCGCACAGGGGCCTGCTCTGTTTAATCTGGAGGCCCCGAGCAAGTTTAATTTACCTGGCAACACAAGCTCGCTGAAACATAATTGGTTAAAAACTGTACCATAATAAATAAGTGATTTATCGAGTGGCTTTCAATGTTATTTAAAATAACATTGAAAGCCACTCGACTAATTGGAAATAATATGACGTAAAGAATACAGAGAATAATTTTGTTTACATATTTATGAAAATAAAATAACAAATTAAATTTATGTTATTCTCAGAAAAGTAATTTAATACATTTACTTTTCTGAGAATGTTTAGGCCAGCAGTGAAGGCCTTGCTGGCCCTGACGGAACGCCACTGTGGAATGTACAGTCAAGGTGCAAGGTTGTGACATTGGTGCAAAGAAGGGATGAATAGATGTAAAGAAGGAATATGAGGAGTGAGGGAGGAAGAAAAAGGATGGACGATGAGGATGACATTTTGAAAGATCTACGGGTGGAAGACTATAACATGTAGGGAAGGGAAAAAACTCAACTAACCAACCAACTAACACTTTAAAGCAAACAACACTGCATACAATGTGCTGCAAATTGAGTAAAAAATAGTCATACAATAACAAAGATTGACAAATCAATAAAATAAAAACAGCAAACATCGTAAACACTGAAACATTGGAGATTATCTGAGTCAAAAGCCAGAGAGTAAAAATGTGTTGTTTTTTAAAAACGGACACAGAGGGGCTTGGGTAATGCTCAGCAGGATGTCATTCCAAAGAAGGCCAGGTACACTCTGAGGCTCTGTTTAGCCCTCGTACCTTTTGTAGTGTCTGATCCTCTGTCCCGAGGCACCGGGCAGGTGCAGACTTTAGAGCAGTAAATTGGGGTAAAACCATTTACAGTTCTGAAAACAAATAAAATAATTTGAAAATGAACTCTAAAATGTACAGGGAGCCATTGAAGGGCAGTTAGAATTGGTCCCTCCTACAAGCACCAGTTCAAAGGCAAGCAGCAGCATTTTGGACCAACTGTAGAAGCTTGAGGGAGGACTGGCTGACCCCAAAATAAAGTGCATGACAGTAATCCTGCTGAGATTTAACAAAGGCATGGATTAAAAAGTGCTGTTGACAAAAGAATTTTACCTTAGCCTGCTGCCTAATATGAAAAAAAAATGGATTTAAACACCAAATTAAAAATGCTGTCTAATTTAGAAAAAGGAGATGGCTCAATTTATCCCGGTCCTCTGGTGAATATGGGACAACCACAGTTTAACATCCTGCCCAACATCATAATCCAGTAATTCTGGCCCCTCAACATTGATTGACTGAAAATTTGCAAAGGCTTTCATAATTGTGGCATGCATTGAATTAAATAGGCACATATGTAGGTATTTATCAAATGGTATTGGTTTTTGATTGATTGGTTGTGTGAAATTTCAAATATAAGATTACAATAGTCATACTCAAGATTTGTGCATTTTTATTTTTTATTTTTTGTAAGGCTGAATATGTCAGTGTTAAGGCAGTGTATGGTTTGTAGTCTTACTCAAATGTACATTTTTATAATGACTGTGTTATTGTTTTTAGAGCATTTTCTTTCATTTTCATTATGAATATGTAAAATGATTCCCTGGGAAGACAAATAGCAGTCACATTTAAAAAAGGTGATTCATGCTTCCAGCAGGTGATAAACTTTCACGTTAAAGCTGAACTGTTTTTGCATGCGACAGCACATAATTTTGTGATGACACATAAACTTTGCTTGGCATTAAATAATGTGGGTAATGGTGTAAAATTCTGCTCAAAAACAGCCCAAAATAAAAGACAGCTTTCCATAACAACTAGTTCATTTTCTGTTCAGGTTTAATCATCTTACATTAAGATCATTCGTCATCTGATACTAGTGTTGGTTTAAATTCTCCCTTTAAGACCACCCCTCCTTCCAACAATTATGTCTCTGTCACTTTCTGTCTCACTGTTTTCAGTTCCCTGTGGAGGGGTGCTGACGGGCCGCAGAGGCACTATTCTCTCTCCAGGATACCCAGACCCATATGCCAACTACCTGAACTGTGCCTGGAAAATAACTGTTCCAGAGGGAGCTGGCATCCAAGTAAGACCCCCTTCCCCTATTTGATATTCATTTGACACTGTGTTTTGGATTAAGAAGCAAGGCCTTCCTTCTCTTATGAATAGTCGTTATGCCTGTACCATTTGCACCTCTTCTAGATTCAAGTTGTGACCTTTGCAACAGAGCACAATTGGGATTCTCTGGATTTTTTTGATGGAATCGATGGCAATTCTCCAAGGCTTGGTAGCTACTCAGGTAAAATAAATTCAAGTGAATGTTATATGGCATGTGGAATTGCAAGTCAGAGCCCACAAGTTCCTGGAGGTAGCACAAATATGCTGTTGGAGCAGATAACATTTCATGTGCTCTTTGAGCGCACTGTGTAAAACAATCAATTAACAAAAAAGAACGTAGTCCCCGACAAAATTATCGCACATCTTTAAAGAACCTCTTAAAGAATTCTCTGTCCCCAGTGTGGAATTGTAGTATTTCTCTGTAGCTCCTGCTAATGGCAATGGTGTTGTCCGGTTTGGGTGCAAACTGATAAGGAGGGGATCCCACAGATGCAGACATGGATGAAAAAAAAAAATGTACTTACAGAAAAATGCAAGACCGACAAAGTACAACAAAAGCCGCTGGCAAAAGAAAGACAGGATAAACAAAATAACATAAATCTCTTGCAGCCGGCAAGGTAAGAAATAAACGGAAAATCACTTGCAATGAATCCAATTATACGAACGAAAACAGCATGAACAATAATAAAACATAAATGATACTTACACGCGGGATCAAAAAGTACAAAGATGAACAAACCATGAACTGTGAACGTGACCAAGAGCGTGTACAAAATTCTAACACTTGGAATTTGTGGCGTGAGCAAGGCGAATAATCCAACAGGTGACTGCCAGCATTGATGTCCACCGATTCTAATGTGTGACAGGTGCTGTGCTGGAGGGAACGCCTTTAACTTCCACTTCCGCAAGGACTGAAATAAAAACAAACAGAAACATGACAGGTGCTCTTGGCTCAAGTTCTAATGGAAGAACACAGGCCGGTGTCTGAAGTTAGGGAATCGGCTTTTAATTGCAAAAGTGAAAATGATTTTCACCGTTACTGTTTATCAGAATTAAATTAATCAATGGGTAAATATATTTTTTAAGGGTGAGCTCTGTTGCTGCAGATCTAATTGCTCTCATTGTTATTGTAATTGTAATGTCATTGCTCTCATTGTAATGGGATTTGATCCGGCAAAAACATTTTGAACAGTTGGTCATCAGAGAAATATAAAGTTGTGTACTTTCATGCTTAATATTATCTTTAGTTTCCATCTGCGCCTTTCAAAATGGAAGTTCTCCCACATTAGACTTTTTTTCAACCAAATACTGACATACACTGTTGAAATTAAGAATGGACCCATTCTATTTCCAACATAGTTTATATTGTGTTTGTTTGTACACCACCAATACCATCACCACCACCCCCCAAAAAATGAATACAGTCAAACCTCGGTTTTCGAACGTCTCTGTTCTCGACCAAATAGATTTTCGACCAAAAATTTCGAGTTTTTTATGCCTCGGATTACGACCGGAAATCGGTTCTCGACCAAATTGAGCGTACTTGAATACGGCACTCAACTCCTCTCACCTTCCTTACATGAGGAATTGACGTTTCCTCAGGGAGCGTTCCATTGTGAGCAGACTTGTTCAATAAAGATTGAAAAAAAAAAAAAAGAGTCTCCAATGTGAGCAGACGTGTTCAACAAAGATTTTTTTTTTTTAATAAGCATCGTGTTTGTTAACATCTACACAAATCGGACTGTTATTTCTGTATTGTGTATCAGCCCCTAATCATGGCACCAGAGAAAGCAAGTGGTAGTCGTAAAGATGGTGAAAAAAAGAGGAAAATAATGCGCAAAACTATTGCATTTAACAAAGATTTGATAGCCAAATATGAATCAGGTGTACGTGTGTCTGTGTTGGCAAAGGAGTTTGGCTTGCCGAAATCGACGATGAGCCGCATCCTAAAAAAGAAAGACCCATCTTAAAGTCACTGATGTGGCTAAAAGATCTCGTGTGTTTAGCAAACAAAGATCACAAATATTAGAGGAAGTGGAGAAACTGTTGCTTATTTTCATAAATGAGAAACAGCGAGCAGGGGAAAGTCTTAGCCAAGATACGATTTGTGGCAAACCAAGACAATTGTATGGAGATTTGATGAAAAAGGATCCTAGCATTGCTCCTGAAGAGTTTGATATTAAAGCAAGCAGAGGATGGTTTGAAAAGTTTCGGAAAAGAAGTGATTCGTCATGGGGAGGCAGCCAGTTCAGACAAGGAAGCTGCTGAAAAGCTAAAAGTTGAGTTTGAAAATCTCATCAAGGCCAAAGGACTATCTTCCCCAGCAAACTTTTACTATGGACGAGACTGGACTTGTGTGGATAAAGCGGTTCAGAAAATGGATGGAGGGATGATACCTCGTACCGTAGCGTAGGGTTGCAGAGAGAGAGTCCATAGTTACAGCCATTACTTTAGGGTTTATTAGTTCAAGGTGTAAAATAATGTAATCTACAATTGCCACGATGAGAGAGAGAGAGATGTTACTTGAATGTTTATGTTACAATGTTAATGTTTATTTTAAAATTGGTAAAAATAAAACATATAAAATGTTTGTACAGTATTTTACATATTACCTGCTCTCTTATTACATCTGTATACAGTTTATGATGTAAAATAGTTTTAAAAAATGCTTTAAAAAAAGTTGTTTTCTAGACTTGGAACGGATTGAAATTTATTACTTTGATTATAATAGGAAACATGGTTTCGGTTTTCGAACAAATCGGTTTTCGAACAGCCTTCTGGAATGGGTTATGGTCAAAAACCAAGGTATGACTGTAAATTAATAAATATAAAGAAGGGAAAGAAAAGTCACCTTTTCTTCCTTTTCATGTTGAAAGTTGAAGACTCTGTAAAATCAGTTAACGGTTGTTTTTCCCTTGCAGCATGAGTAACAAGTGTCCATATGGTTTTGGTCTTTCTAAATAGGGAATGGAAATATGGAATGCTGAAACTTAAACTTTATCCTCCATAATACAGGCACGACGATTCCTCAACTACTGAACAGCACATCAAACAATCTCTACCTGACCTTTCAGTCTGACATCAGTGTCTCGGCTGCTGGCTTCCATTTGGAGTACACAGGTATGAGAAGAAACAACTTGTCTGCAACCTGTCATGTTGTTTGTCACTTGGCTCTTCTCTTGGAAAAGACAAATAAAAATGCAACAACTAATCTGAGTGACAATAGTGTAGTTGAATAAGTGAGGTACTCCATCTACTTCGGTTGGCCTTTTGGCGAAGCAGTTCTGAATCTATTTTCGAGTAAACCTTTAGAAATGATTGATAATGTTTTAGGTAGGGGCAGCACAACATGTCTTGGGTCACACAACTGCTCATAACCATAAGGTTCTGAATTAGAATTTTGGCCCTACTGTGCGGTGTTTGTATTTTCTTCCTGTGCTTGCGTGGATTGTCTTCAGGCACTTCCAGTAGTTTTTCCTTTTCCATTTTTCTCCGAAAATGTATGTCAGCATTGTGGAAGACCTTTGAATGGTTATTTATTTATATGTCTTGCAATGAGCTGGCTACCAGTCTAGACTACACCCTGCTTCTCACCTCAAATTCGACTGGGATCGACTCCAGCTCACTCACAACCTTAATGAGGACAATGCTATTGAAATGGATCGATTGATGTTTTAAAATTTTAAATCAGACAAGTAAAAAATAGTAAGTCTTGGACGGTGCTTTGAAACAATCAATCTCTGGAACTGTGAAGAGCTCCTTGGTATCGTGATCCGGAAGCAAACTGGCTCATCATTCCCAAATGACAATGACGGGTGGGTGCATATCATGAAGAATGTACATTTTGCTTATTTTAATACAAAAGACCATGTAATTTTCACAATGTGTTTACAAATACATTAAATATGGTAAGTGTTGAAAACGTGTGAAAAGACTGAAGCAACCCCAAAATGTTCTTGACAAGCATATGTTCTATGCAGCCTCACTAGTCTAAACATGACATTCTGATTAATATTGCGTGACAGTTGAGTTGAGTGTTAGAGTTAACGAGTAAAATCCACCCGTTTTTGTCCATCTTGCCACTTGCTGTCGACTAAAAATGACATCACAGTTGCTCATGGCTCAGGTCATGACCAATCATGGCTCAGCTTCAGAAAACAGGTCAGCCGTGATTGGTCGGTTGAAGATTTATTCTGCTGGTTTTAGTGTGCATAGTTCGTTTGATAGCGCCATCTGTATTTGTGGGAAGGATTCAGAAGTGGTGACCAGCATAAAGATTTTTGCCTGCCCTTGTTTTGATTCTTACAACGTGAAAGTCCTCAAGAATGTGTAGGTGTGTAACAGTGATCTTCTCTGGAGTCCATCACTGTCCATTGTGGTCAGATTTTGTTACTTCTTTGAGGTATCACCAAACCAGACCGTGATGAATGAACACAGCACTGGGTTGATGGGTATCAGTAATCTTCTCTGGAGTCATAACTGTCTGTTGTGGTCAGATTGTGCTCCTTCTTTGAGGTGGTAACAAACCAGATTGTGATGAATTAACACAGGACTGACTCAATGACTGCTGTTTAGAACTGCCTCAACAGCTCCTGTCGCATGCCTGGGCTTCCTCAGCAGGTGCAGGAAGTACATTCTCTGCTGGGCTAGTACAGTTGTGGCGAAGTTAGCTTCCTGAAGTGGATGATCATTGCTACAGTATTGAGTGTGTTCAGCTCCCAGTTGTTCTGCACCAGACTACCATCCTCTCCACTTCCTGTCTATATGCAGACTCATCACTGTTGTGAGTTACCTGACTGTGGTGTCATCTGCAAACTTCAGGAGTTTGACAGCTGGATACGTTGAGTTTAGGGTTTGGCATCAATAACCAAGAAGCAAGTGTGACCAGTCCTAACATTCTGGTCCTCCCGGGATCATTTGATGGCTAGTTCGCCGTGTGGAAGAAGCCCAAACAAAGAAGAACCAATAAAAAATGTTGTTGCGCACTAGTCGCCTCCGAAGCCACGGCACGGGTGCACGGCAGCCTGTTTGGGACCCGTTCCCATTGGCCGCTCATCTTCCAGTTGGCCCCAGCGCCCGTTCCTCACCAGGTGCCTGTGGCTGCAGCACCGAAGTGTGCTGGCCCCTTCTTGCCTAGTTGCCCAGCTCTGCTCAGTGGTGGGACCTTGCTGTGGTGGCAGTTGTGTTGGCCATCCTGCTATGTGGCCTCAGATGGTGCTTAGCAGCTGGATTAGGACTGGTGCAGAACTGTATGTCAAAATTGGGTGAGTATATCAAATGACAATTGAGCCACCAAGTTAACCTGGAACTAAAACAGTGAGTCAACACAAAAGTATAAATGGCCATCTAATATTTAGCTTCCAGAATACACAGCACACACATACAGACATGCATCTTATGGTAACATAGACTGCTTAGATTAGATACATTTTCCTTACGTGTCCCACAAATGCAGCTTTGTGTCATATACCGTATTTTCTGCACTATTAGGCGCACCTAAAAGCATTCAATTTTCTCAAAAGCCGACATTGTGTCTTATAATCTGATGGGCCTTATATATGGATCAGCATTCAGATTTCTTGGATATAGTATTTTAAATGTTCTGTAAAGCACTTTGTTAACAGCTGCAGCGGTTGTGAAAGCTCCCTTTAGCATTGACAAGGACCGAACAAAGACCAGGTGGGTAGTGGATCCCAAAAATTCAGACTCAGATAATGGTGATACAAAAATCTTTATTTTAGGAAAAACGAATGATCCACAAAGTCGAAACGGAAATCGCTGGCGACCAACAGCCAAGAAAGCCGACGGAGAATAAAAAGAGCTTGCAACCGCCAAGGTAATATTAGTTACTGAAAATCCACAAGACAAAATGACAAGAGTCCAAACACACGAACGTAAAACTAGTAAAAAATGACTTGACAAAAAAGACACTTACAAAACAAAATATATCCAGACAAAAGTGACTATGAGCAAGAACATGAGGTCTCGAAAATAGCACATGGGCATGAACAGCGAACAAGGTCGATAATCTGACAAAGAGACACAGTCTTGGCAGTCCTTAAATACGTAGGCGCTTAATTGGGAGACAAGACACAGATGAACTGCTGAAGGGTCACCCCCAACACTCCAGCTGGTGCTGAAAAACAAAAACAAAGCAGAGCAGAACATGACAGTACCCCCCATTCAATGGACACCTCCTGGTGGACTTCATGGCTTTGCCGGATGAGCTGAGTGGAAATCCTAGAAGGGGGACAGGTCCAGAATCCAGGAGCGGTGGACCCACTGATGCTTCCGGTTCCGGGTCGCTGCGCTGTGGTCGACCGGTCTACGTCCGGAGCGGTTTTTCTTACTTTTCTTGCTTTTTTTCCACATTTCTCACCTACACTCCGTGCTTTTCCGAGCTCCGCAGGCCCGCGTTACTTTAGCGCGGCTGTTCGAGCTATTAATCCCGCACTTTTCCCCCTTCGATTATCTTTTTTCATTCATTCGTTAGCCCCGGTGCTAACAGCGAGCGAGTGCTACAGCTAGCACCTTCAGCTAGCCCGGTGCTCATGGCGAGTGCTCCTAGCCGGTGCTAACGACATCAACACTGCACCTCCACCATATTTTTGGCTCAACTCAACTTAAGACTTACACCAAATATGACCACCTACACGAGGGAACAGCTGCTGCTTCTCAGAGACGTCCCGCTGCCGGTCCCCCCTCTCATCGTCGGGCTCCCCGACGCGATGTGCGTCCACAGTGCGCAACCGAACTCGGCGGTCATTTGGACCCGGCGTGCATTAGGACCCAGAGGAAAAAAAACAGACGGAGCAAAAACAAAAAGGGAGGACTCCGGGCAAGGCTGCAGCGCGAGGGCTGGAAACAGCGTGCACTACCAGCGATCATTCTCGCTAATGTCCGCTCGCTACGGAACAAGACTGACGAGCTCCAGCTTAAGGTGAACAGCTGCTACCAATACAGGCGCGCTTGCATCCTAGCGTTCACTGAGACCTGGCTCAGAAAGGATGACACCGACAGAGCCATGCACATCGATGGATTCGGGTCTCCCATCAGGCTGGACCGTGACGGAGACGCCACCGGTAAACAACATGGCGGTGGCGTGTGCCTCTATTTCAACACTCGCTGGTGCTCTACTGTCCACGTGAGGGAGAAACTGTGCACCCCAGACATCGAGCTCCTCGCTGTGTCCTGCCGTCCTTTCTACCTGCCCAGAGAATTTCCCCAACTCTTCTTCATCATCGTTTACATCCACCCCAGAGCCAAGCCCACCACGGCGACCGAACACATCAGATGCACCCTCAACAGACTGGAGCACCTTTCCCCCGACTCTCCCAAATTCATCATGGGAGATTTCAACCATTGCAACCCAGAGAAATCCCTCAAAGGCTTCAACCAGTACATCACATGCACCACCCGCCAGGGGAAAACGCTGGACAAGTGCTACGGCTCCATTCCTGATGCATACAAGCCCGCCATCCTCCCCCCCCTCGGCTCTGCTGATCACCACACCATCCTGCTCCTCCCTGCCTACCGACCGGCCATAAGGAGAGTTGAGAAGGTAACCAAAACCATCAAACAGTGGACGCAGGGGAGCATCACCACCCTCCAGGGGTGCCTAGAGTCCACGGATTGGTGCAACCTTCTCTCAACCTCCGACGACATCAATGTCCAGGTGGATATAGTCTCCTCATACATCCGCTTCTGTGAGGAAACCATCATCCCCTCCAAGACTGTCACCATCTTCCCCAACAACAAACCCTGGATCACCAAGGAGCTGAAGGAGATCATCAACAGGAAGAAGCGCATCTTCTTCTCGGGCACCGAGGACGAGAAAAAGGAGATCAACAGGGAGGTCAAGAGAGCCATCAAGATCGCCAAGCTGCAATACAAGCGCAAGGTGGAGGAGAAACTTAATGGCGGTAACCTCCGTGCAGCCTGGCAGGGCCTGAAGAAAATGGCAGCTGTGAACACCATCACCAGCACCGCCCCCACCGTCATCCCTGGGAGCAGCCCAGCCTCCCTCGCCAATGACCTCAACTCCTTCTACACCAGGTTCGAGACTGATAACTCCACGCAGCTCACCAACATCAGGTCCCACCTCCAGCCCGGCAACTCCACAATCACATTCCACACTGAGGACGTTGTGAGGGCCCTCAAGAGGACCAAGATCAACAGTGCACCAGGAGCCGACAACGTCAGTGGCCGGGTCCTCAAGTACTGCGCTGACCAGCTCGGGAGCGTCTTCCAGCTCTTATTCCAGTCCTCCATGAACACCGCCACCGTCCCTAAACTGTGGAAGCACTCCACCATTACCCCCATTCCCAAGAACAATAACCCCAAGACCCTGAACGACCTCCGCCCTGTGGCCCTCACCTCCCACGTGATGAAAGCCATGGAGAGGATTGTCAAGCAGCACATCCTCACAAAGACCAGCTCACGCCTCGACCCCCTCCAATTTGCATACCAGGCAGGCAAAGGTGTCAACGATGCCAAAGCCTTCATCATCGACACCATCCACAAACATCTGGAATTCCCCAACACCCTGGCCAGGCTTCTGTTTGCTGACTTCTCCTCTGCCTTCAACACCCTGCAGCCTCACATCCTTGCACAGAGGCTCAAGCAGAACTTCTCCTTGAACAACCAACTCATCCTCTGGATCCTAGACTTCCTCACACACCGTACACAGAGAGTCAGGATCAACAACAACCTGTCTGACCTCCTCGCCACCTC
>NW_017806059.1:3418031-3452728 GCF_001891065.2 Hippocampus comes | reverse complement strand
ACAGCATCAGCAGAGTGTGCTCCAAGATCATCGGACTTCCCACTCGCCCTCTGATTGCAGTGTGCGAGCAGCAGATCCTTGGTCTAGCTGCTCAGATCATGAAAGACCCCTCACATGCTCTCTTCCCCGCGTTCGAATGGCTGCCCTCCGGCCGCAGGCTGCGGTTCCCAGCTTGCAGGACAGCGAGAAGGAGATCCACCTTCGTCCCCCAGCCTGTTCTCCTCTTAAACTCTTAAACTCTTATTCCAATATCCCTGACACCCCTCCCCCACCATTCAAACTCGCATACCCCATTGTGCAATACGGGCTTACAGTGCAATACTTGACGTGCAATACTGTTTTCATGTGCAATACTGTCTTACTGTGTCCTCACTGTGCAATACTGCTCGATGTGCAATACTATTTGATGCTGGAGCCACTACCTCAAGACCTCAAGTGCTAAGCTACTCTTATCCTATGTCTTTCCTTGCTCCTACTGTCTCTACAATAAGCCGCTCTCGTACATCTCTAATTGCCCCACGGGGATAAATAAAGTTTTCTGAATCTGAATCTGAATCTGAATCTCCTCCGGACCATAACCTTCCAAATGACCAAATACTGCACCGCCCTGCCTCGAGGCCTGGAATCCAAAATCTCCTGGATAGTATATCCTGGGTCACCATCAACAATAAATGGATGAGGGGTTGACAGCGGTGCCAACGCACTGGACTCTACTGGCTTGATCAGTGACACATGGAATACTGGATGGAACTTGAGAAGGGGCAGCAGATGGAGCTTGACTAACCAGTGATAGGCATATTCTATCCATGGCAGGTGTTCAGCCCAGGACGCTGGTTGGTGCAGGCACACGCAGAGGATGGTCGTCTTAAGGTCATGATTTACTCGCTCATTCTGTCCATTCCTTTGTGGGTAGTATTCTGATGATGGAGCCACAGGAGCACCGATGACATGACAGAATTCCATACCTGGGACACCAACTGAGGTCTCCGGTCTGAGATGATGTCCCTGGGTAAGCCATGGAGTCGGAATATGTGACAGACGAGAAGTTGAGGTTGAATTACGAAGGAGATCAATGGCACGATCGTATGGTTAGTGTTGGGGTAATGTCTGGGCAAGATCTTTACAAAATATTTTTCTCAAATCATGATATTCTTGCGGGACTTTCTCTAAACAAACACACTCAGTGGACGGCACAATGGGTGGTCTATGTTTTGGATCGGCTGACCTTAGACAGTTGGAAAGACAAAATTGACTCAAATTCTTCACAGGACAATTCCAATTAATATCTATTATTATGTATTGTTAGGTATTAAGGTATGTATTAGGTGTTATACATTTTCAATCATGTAACCCTAACACAATCGGAGCTGCACGAGATGGCATGATGAAAAACCACCGTAGTCGAAGCAGATTCCATGAGATGCGTAACTGAATAGAACGAGTCATGTAACTTCTGTCAGGGGCCGCCCGTCAACATCTGTGACCCGTTTTACCTCTGATAGTTCTTCAGTAATGTTGCCTAGAGCTTCTACAATACAACTATCAATAAAACATTCATCTGCTCCGGAATCAACGGGAGCCGTATAATCTTTACATTTTTCCCAGACGCAGACACTTCTCCGGGGATTTCGAGTCTCTTAGCGTTAGACGAATAACTAGACCCCTGACCAAGATCAGTTTAATGGTTCTCTGCATTGCTATTGGATTGCACTTGGCTGACCGACTCCCAATGACCGAGCTGGGTGGAGGTTTAGTTGGACCACTCAGTGGAGTGCAATAGAAACAGGAACGTGACTGGAAGCGCCCCATCCGGTCCTCGGGAGGAAGTCACCTGCCTCCTAGCTGCATGGGTGAATCGGAGTGGGCCTTGGGTACCCCATGATGTCGATGGTAGCTGCTCGTAGGCTTGGGTCTCTCCAGTGTAGAGTGGTGGGCACAGAGGTTCTCGGAGGGAGATTGGGACTGTCCATACCCCCGTTTCCGGCGTCTCTCCTTCAAATGATTGTTCAAGTGGATCGACAATGTAATGAGTTCCTCAAGGTTGGAGGACACATTCCAGACAGTCAGCTGGTCTTTCAAGGTGGTACTAAGCTCTTGACGGAATCTGCTACAAACAGCACGGTCATCAAAAACTCTCTCTGCAACGAAGAGTGCGAAAAACTATGTAATAATCCGCTACAGACCCTGTACACAATACAACAACCACCCTTTGGCCTCTCTTCCCGTAACAGGGTACTTAATACCCTGCTTCGGTTCCTCAAGAGCCATAACCTGCCTATTTTAGATCCCCCTCTCCTCCAACACACACTTAAATGATCAGCTCATCAGTAAATTCTGTAGAGCCTTAGAACTATCGGTTACATAGGTGGATGGTTGTTGATCAAATATTATGGAGCACTGGTGAACGAATTGCCCGCATAATCAAGGCTCATCACCATAGCGCGATGGCTGAGGCAAAACTGGGGGAGCATGAGGAATTCCCAACATGGCAGTGTGGGAATCCGAGGGGGGTGTCATGGTCTTCATCACAGGCTTCATCTGTGATACAAAGATGCTACGACAAGGGAGAGCCAGGTCACAATGCCATTAGGAACCCCTCTGTGACAAGAGGGTTCCTATGCCCATATCCCCACAAGTACAACAGCTTAAGAGAAGAGCTATTGACCTCAGAGAGAAGATCATTAAATTGTGGGTCACGGAAGAGAAGGTGAGAGGCAACTGTCAGGGCGACCCAGAGAGATGTTAGTCTCCTAACAGAGCAAAGTAAAGTTGTGAAGCTTAAAGAAGAACTGCCTAAGAAATACAGAAACATGTCCACAGATGAGGCATTTGAGACTGCCAAGCAGACTCCTAGACTTGGCTGCTTGCCTGAAGAGTTACACAAGAGAGGTAAAGGCCAGGACAATAAACACAATGTTCTCCAACAAACCAGCTCACGTCACCTCTCAGTGGGAAGGTAGCGATTCTGAAACAGAGCACCCACGGGTGAGACAGTGTAATACTGGAAGAGTATATGGGAGGACTAATAGCAATGCCCAATGGCTGTCAGATTTACATACAGAGTACAGCAACATTTCAGAACAAGAACCAGTCATCCTAACTCTGGCAAATATCCAAGCAAGAATGTTGAAGATGAGGAGCTGGACAGCACCAGGACATTCCATCAAACAACCGATCTATAACCTCCCTCAGCACCACAAGGAAGCCCTTCCAGGCGTTATAGCAGCCACAATAAGTAGGAGTATGGATCAGTACATGAGCAAAGCACACAAAGCCATTGGTAAGAACACCATGGGTGCCAAACACCAACTACTGGTTTAGAGGGCAATCATCCAAGACTGTAAAATCAGAAGCACCAATCTGTGCACTGCCTGCATTGACTACAAGAAAGCCTATGGCTCAATGCGGCACACATTAATACTAAGAATGCTTGTTACTCTATAACATCAAGAGTATTCTAAGAACCCTCATCAAGTACTCAATGAGGCTGTGGACTACAACTCTGGAGGCCAACTCAAAGCCAGGTGCACAGGTGAATCTCAAATGTGGCATATTTTAAAGAGATGCTCTGTCACCACTGATGTTCTGCATAGGCCTGAACTCACTCACTCATATCAGACCCAAAAGTAGTGCTGAGTATCGGTTCAAAAGTAGAATAACGGTCAGTCACCTACTCTGCATGGATGACATCAACTGGGATGCTCAAAACGAGCGTAACATTGACTCCCTGATTCATTTTTTTACTTGGTCTCCGCTTTAAGGAGATACAGCCAGGTAGGTGAGAAAACAATTTATTTATTGATTTCATTACTTTAGGGGCCTTCACTTCAGCCTCCCCTAACATTTAAGCAGCTGTCCTAAAGCCAGGCTTATATTGTATTTACTCTTCCATGAAATATCATACTTTATATCGCAAATGCAGTCCCTCATTGTGTGTTATTGAGTGAAGTGTGCAGAGGCCAGTGTTATTTCTGTATAAGCTAGATAATGTGACAGCATAATGAATCTATTTTTCACACCCAGGGGAAGCATCAACTACTGTATATGGGATGTTCGTTTCTCAACAACATATTTAATGTTGTAAAGAAGAATTATATGTATAGCCTACCAGTACTCTGTTGTCTTGATTAAATTAATCATGTCTGCGCCTTTCCCTCCATCAATCTATGTTCAACATCGCTTATCCTTAACAGCATCACGGGGGTTCCTGGAGCTTATCGCAGGTGCCTTTGGGTAAAAGGCAGACTACACTTTGAAGTGGTTGCCAGTCAGTCATAGGGCCTTTCCAGATATTGATTAAGAATGATTTATGTCAAAACACTGTAATATTACAGACTGTCCCATTCGTAACACTAGACCATCACTAACCCCTCTCTAGCTACTGACAATTCAGCATAAAATCAGTCTGTTAGTTGAAGTTATAATTAATTCAATGAATTATTATCATCCATCCACCCAATCTCTCCTGCTTATCCTCACATGGGTCGCAAGTGTGTTGGTGCCTATCCCAGCTGACTTTGGGCGAGAGTCGGGGTACATCCTGAACTGGTTGACAGCCAATTGCAGGGCACAAACATAGAAAGACCTTTCACGCTCACATTCGAACCTGCGGACAATTTGGAGTCTTCAGTGACCTACCATGCCTGTTTTTTGAATGTTGGAGGAACTGGCATACCTGGAAAAAAAACACACTGGCACGGGGGAGATCCTGCAAACTCCACAAAGGAAGGGTGTGGCCCACAATTGAGCCCAATATCTCAGAACTGTGAGGTGATTTGCTAACCAGTAGGCAACATTGCTAATTTACTTTTGCTCACATTACTTTTATCCCTCCATCCATCCATTATCTGAACAGCTTTATCCTCACGACACTCGGGCTGTAGTAGGCTCCCAGCTGACTTTGGGCAGTAGGCGGGATACACCCTGAACCTGTTTGCCAGCCAATTGCAAGGCACACATAGAAAAACAACCATTCACACTCACACCTAAGGACAATTAAGAGTATTCAATTAACCTACCATGCATGTTTTTGGAATGTGGGAGGAAACCGGAGTACCTTGAGATGCAGGCACGGGGTGAACATGCAAATCCCATTCAGGAAGGTCAGAGCCCGGAATTTAACTCATGACCTCTGCACTGTGAGGCGGATCTGCTAACCAGTCAATCACTGTGCTGCCCTATTATTATTATTTTTAGTAATAGTCGTTATTCTCATGAACGGCGCTTGGGAAGTCCGGCTCCTTGAGAGCCTTATTCTGTCTGTTTTAGTTCGCTCTCTACTTCAACATGCATGTTTTTTTAGAATGTAGGAGGAAACCGGAGTGCCAGAAAAAAAAAAAAAAAAAAAAAAAAAACGCGCAGACATGGGGAGAACATGAAAACTCCACACAGTAAGGCCGGGGCTGGATTCGAACCTACGACCTCTGAACTGTGAGGTGGACAGGCAAATCAGTTGACTACCGTGCCGCCATTCTTCTTCTTATTATTATTATTATTATTATTAGGGATGCAATAACTTCACAGTTATGGAATGCTTGTGATATTGTAATAAGAATAGAACCCTAATCAGTAATAGGAGTCAATCTGTGGAACAAGCTTGAAACGGATCTGAAAATGAGTAAATCGCTGGACGAGTTCAAAAACAAATTTAAAAGATTAGTACAAACATCTGTGACCCTTCTGATTTTCCCATTTATACAGGTGATCCATACGCTCACTCACTCTCCTCTTCCATCCTTCTCTGTCATTCGCTAATCTCTCCACCTCCGTCCAGTCCATCCCTGCGTTCCTCATTACTCTCTTCCAGTATAATGTACTATGTGTATGTATGCACATGTACGTGTATGTATGTGTATGTATGTATGTATATATATATATATATGTATGTATATACAAACAGAAGGGTGTATAAATAGATAAGTACAGTACACATAAGGGTAAAAGTACTTGATGAGAGGTAGATCTCTTCCTTTTCTTTTGCATTGAAAAATGATCTATTTATATTATTACACAACAAGGGGTAGGACTAGATAAGTTGTATACTTCTTCCTACTCCTTTGAGCATATAACGATGATGATGTTTGTTTTATTTACTTTTTATTTTTATTTCTCCTTTTGTAATTTTGTTTGCCTTTTGTCAATTGTTGTTGTATTGTATGTTCAATAAACAATTAACTAACTAACTAACTAACTAATTCCGATGCAGCTCAGACATTGTTTTAAACATAAATAAAAACAGAACACAATTGATTTGCAAATCATGTTTAAACTATATTTAGTTGAATCCATGACAAAGACAAGAGATTTTATGTTCAAAATTATAAACTTTATTTTTTTTAGCAAGTAATTATTAACTTTAATCATTAATTTTACACTTCATAATACGCCATGCATTTTCAGGGAGACAGGTCAAGACTGCAGGCAGGCCAATCTAGTACCCACACTTTTTTACTGCATAGTCATGTTGCTGTAACACATGCAGAATTTAATTTGGCCAGGTCTTGCTGAAATAAATAGTGGCGTCCATGAAAAAGATGCTTGGATGGTAGCATATTGTTCCTTAAAACCTCTATGTTCCTTTCAGCATTCAAGGTGCCCTCACAGATGTGGAATTTACCCATGCCATCGGCACTAACACAGTCCCATACCATCACGGGTGCTGGCTTTTGAACTTTGCATCAATAACAAACCAGATGGTTCTTTTCCGCTTTGGTCCGAAGGACACACCGTCCAAAATTTAATTTGATATGCAGATTTGTCAGACTACAGAACACTCTTCCACTTTGCATCAGTCCATCTTATGTAACTTGGGCCCAGAGAAGCCGCCAATGTTTCTGGGTGTGGCTTTTGATTTGCATCGTAGAATTTTAAGTTGCACTTATGATGGCGTGCCTAACTGTATATACTGACAATGGTTTTCAGAAGTATTCCTAAATCCGTGTGGTGATACCCTTTATCCGTTGATGTTGGTTGTTGATGCAGTGCTGCCTGAGGGACGGAAGGTCACGTTGTTGTTGTTCGGCCTTGCCGCTTGCATGCAGTGATTTCTCCAGATTCTCTGAAAATTTTTGGACCGTCGATGATGAAATTCCTAAATTCATTGTGAATATAATCTTTAAACTGTCCAACTGTTATCTCACACAGGTGTTCAAAAGAGGTGAACCTTGCCCCATCTTTGCTTGTGAGCAATTGAGGGTACTCCTACTACTATTACTCGTGCTACAGCGAGCGTCGGGGCATCCGTCCCTGTCCGTTGAGCTGACCATATGCGGCAATTTTTTCCAAAGCTGGAGATCTTGTGCCAGCTGCTCTGCATCCTCCACAGCAACTTCCTGTTGTTGGAGGTCACCTTCAACGACTTCGGTCCATCGGGTGCGAGACTTTCCTCATGGTCTTCTCCAGCCTGCAGCCTTTGGGTCAAACTGGAGGATGGCTCATGTAGGATGGTCGGGGGGCAGACGAAGAACATGGCCGAACCAGCAAGTGCGGCGTTGTGCGATCAATGAAGATGCTCGGGGCTGGCGCGTGCGAGATCTAAGCACTTCATTGGAAACTCGCTGGGGCCACCTGATGTTCTCTAGGGTTCTGAGAGCCCTGGTATCGAAACCATTGATTCTTGCAGAGATAGTGTCATTCAGGGGCCATGTTTCTGAGCTATTGAGCAGGCTGGAGAGTATGGCCGAGTGTAAATCCGGAGCTTCGTCTTGCATGAGATGGTCTGATGTCGCCATGGACCCCAGATACACAAACATCTTGACAGGCTCTACAATGTCACAACCAATGCGAATTGGGGGTGGATCTGGTCCATCACCGATATACATTAACTTGATTTTTGTCCAAGTCACTTGGAGGCCGAGCTGTGCTGCCTCCTCACTGTAAATGCCCACAGCGTCTCTCAGCTGACTGTAGGTTGTGTTTAGCAGGATGGTGTCATCGGCGTACTCCTTGTCAGTCAGGTGGTAGTTGCCAAAGGTCATTCCTGTAAGAAAACATTGTTTGTCCATGGTGTCGCCCCTCCCTTTCGTTTTGTTACCTTTATCAGTGTGGGCTGTGCGCCTCCTTAATCGGTGCACCTGCCTCCCCTACACACCTGAGAGTCTTCTACTCATCAGCCACTTGCAGCATAAAAGCCAGCCTGAATAGCCACCCGTTGCCAGTTCGTCAGTGATCTTTCCTGCCGCACTCGCTTCTGCCAAGCCTGCGTTCCTGTACTCCTTGAATTGGTCATTTTGACTGTCATTCTGTTTCTGTCACCTCGACCTGTCCCACTTCCTGACAATAAAACCCTTCTGAGTTCATTGTGTCTGCGTGAGGGCCCTGTGTCCATCTCTCACAAAGCCTAACAATTCCGAGGACACACTCGCAGAACCTAGTCATTGGATGGTTGATGACGCAGTTAAAGAGGTCACGAGCAGTCACACAGCCCTGGCAAACACCACTAGAGATGGTAAATTAGTCGGAGTCAATGCTGTTAATACAGACACAGCTCTCTGCATTGCTGTAGAGCAGCTGGAGCAGGGCGATGATCTTGGGTGGCGCTCTGAGGGCTCGGAGGATGTTCCACGGTGAGGAGTGGGATACAGTGTCAAACGTGGCCTTCAGATCGGAATTCATGAATCTTCTCTATCAGCACACGGACGACAGAGATGTGGTCAGTTGTGGAGCGATTGGGCATAAAGCCAGCCTGCTAGGGACGGCGGCAGCTTCTGTACACTGGAAGGGCATGGCTGAGCAAGATTCTGGTAAAGACCTTCTCAGGGTTGGTGAGTGGGGTTATGCCTCTGTGGTTTCCACAGACAAGCCTGTCACCTTTGCGTTTACAGAAGGGGAGGATGACCCCTCTGGTCCAGTCACAGGACAGCTGCTCAGGCTCCCACGCCTGATTGAATAGGTGGGTTAGTCACTCCACCATGCCACAACCTTTGAGCATTTCCCCGGTGATGGCACAGATGCCGGGGGCTTTTCTGATGTTCAACTTCTTTACTGCAGCTCTCACTTCCTCGGGAGTTACAGGGTCTTTTCAGTAGGGGTTGCTAGGGGGTGCAGCGTTTGCAGCCTCTCGGAGAGTGGGATCAGCCGGGATGGTTCCGTGCTGCAGGAGGAGGCTAAAATGCTCCTTCTAGCGCGCAAGGCAGTCGGCTTCTGTTGTAATGATATTACCATCTGAGTCTTTTAACAGGGCTGTCTTTATGCGTGGACCGCTATGGGCTTGGCACAGCAGACTAAATATGCGGTTCATGTCATTGCTGCTGGCTGCGGATGCAAGCTGCCGGGCTTCTGCCTCCCATAACCTCTCCCTATCCTCAGTGATGGCCACATTGCGCAGGCGGTTAAGTCGCCGATATTCGTGAGATTGCCTAGGAGCCGGGGTTTCACGCTGCTGGTCGATGATGTTTTGTGTCCTCTATGATATCCAGGGCTTTCTCGGGGAGGATTGTAAGCGTCCAAGGACATTGTGAACAGACTGGAGAACATTTTTCTTGAAGGTCGCCCAATCTGTCACCTTGTTGGGTGCCAGGGCATCAAGACTGATGCGAATGGAGCGACTGAAGTCTGGTGTTGTTGAGGTCAATGAGTAGGGAGGAGTTGAGGTGAGGCAAAGTGTTTTGCTGGTTGGCTCTGACCTTAAGGTTAAGCTGAGCCACCAGCAGGCAATGGTTTGTGTTGACAAGCTGTGCTCCTCTGTACACCCGGCAATTGGTGACAAATGACTTCCTGCGTCGAGAAATGAGAATGTGGTCCTCGTTCTGCCATCTGGGCTGTACCACATCCAATGATGGATACATTTCCGGGGAAACCAGGTGTCAGTGACACAGAGGTTGTTATGGTGACAGAGGAGGAGGCGGTTGTCGTTATCATTTGTGGCCTGTCAACAAAGGTGGTACCGACAGGTGAGCCGGTGGACCGATCACTGCTGGATGGAGTGCCGTTGGTGTCAGTGAGAATGATGGTGACATCGTACAGTGGAGCTTGGTTGACAGCCTGGTGGAGGTGGTCAAAGAACTTGTCCTTCGCATTGTCATCAGCGACGTCCATGGAGACATACGCAACAATCACAGTCATCTTCCCATGGTGGTGGAGGAGGCAAGCAGACAGTAGTTTGTCGCTTAGCGGCGTCCAGCTGATGAGGGACCAATAGGATCATATATGAACAAATCATTTGCCTCCTCACTAAAGGAAGAGCCCGTGCTGGCAATCGGTATTTTGCTGAATGAAAAAACATGGAAAAGTGGAATAATATTGAAAGATATGGAATGATGTGCACTTATATAAAATTATCTGAAACAACATTAGAAAATTTATGATTTCAATTGGCTGGACAGTTTAAAGTTAGAACAGTCGAATCGATCAAAAAAAAATGGAAATTATCAGGAAAAAAAAACTAATTGTGGCTCTTATTTTGAAAGTTTGGCAAAAATGTGGTATTAGCTGAACCGTTTAAAGTTGGAACGGTTTGAATCAGGCGAAAAAAAAAATCGAGAATCCCCTCCCCCCCAAAAAAACAAAAAAACATTCATTTGGGCTTTTATTTATACATTTTCAAAACAAAATGTGGTCAGGATAAGATGGAAATGGTGAACAAAAAAAATTTGCAACAGCAACATTATGAAAGACATAAAAAAAAAAAACTCAAAGTAGAAGGGTTATTTTCAAACTTTTGTCATGCCACACCTGCCAAAACCAATGAGTGCAAGCTAGGGCTGATGGGATTGATGTTTAATGCTGTCCTGCAGACGCCTCTTGAAATAAACATGTCCAGTTCATTGCTTCAAGAGTCCATTTCCTCCACTCTAGCAAGCATGTTGGTGGAGCACAGCTGCACAGCTGTAAGCCAAGAAAAACATGCACGGTTCAAGTTGTGATGCTGATAGTGACAAGCAAAATTGTACTTCACAGCAGGTGAAACTTCCACCTGAAGTATGTTTGTTAGCAAAGGGAGCAGTCATAGAATTTCTCATGAGGAAAGATCAAACCAGTGTGTACAGTACTAAAAATAAACCAGACCCAAGGTTTACCAATGTAGTTCTTGTATGTTTTTCCTGACATAGAGTATTTACTCGGCGGATATTTTTAGTACAAAAACTGTCACAAGTTTAGCTTAGTAAAGATGGATCTCTTTCCGGGTTCTCTAATCGTGTGTAAACTGGGTGAAAATGCTCCATGCCAAAATGTAAAACAATCCACCACCTGGATTGCATTGTTACAGAGAACAAATGGGTTTTTAACAGCAAGTCCACATCATTTGAGGTCAATCTTACTAGTGTAGGCCCACCCACGGCCAGCATCCGACTCTTTGCCTGGTTTCATGTGGCTCTTAAATTGCTTTTAACGCTGAACTTTGCAGCATGCCTTTATCATCCCCATTGTGTACGTGGTAAGGGGCGGTCACCAGGGATTGGAGCTGTGCGGCTCGGACATCTGCTGCGATGGCAAGTCACCTCAAATTAAAACATACAGTATTCTATTTTAGTGATGTCAGAAAGCATTTGCAATTGGAGAGGAGCTTGTGAGTGATTTCCTCCTATTGTGACAGACTTATGTACTGTTAATGGCATGAGGGCAATGGAGTAAGTCTTACATATACCTCATACAGTGCATTTACTGTATTAATGAAAGATACATCTTTTCTCCACTTTCCCTCCATTCTTAAAATGAGCACAGACTGGGCTTTGATTTGTAACAATTAAAGATGCATTTTGTCAAATGTGGACAGACTTTTTTATTAAGATAAGATAAGATAAGAAAACCTTTCTTGTCTCACAATGGAGAAAGTCTCAATTTACAACAGCAAAGTTTGGAGGGAAGAAAGTAGAAAATGTAGAAAACAATGGACTTATCAATACAACCCTTGCAGCTGAAGCCAGAGGACAACCATCTTACGTTGGCACTGTTACTGACAACTAACGTCATTTTTTTTTCGCTGAAAACACTGTTAACAGTGCATGCTTTACATGACAATTCCGGTGAGGGTAATGAGAACCTCTCAAAGAATGAATTTCATTATTTGCATCAACCATATAGTAATAGCGACCCACCAGGCTTCTCGTTCTGTCTCCTCTGAACGGATTGGAACTGGGAAGTAAATTCCTTGTGTGTTTCTTGCATACTTGGCCGATACATCTGATTCTGATTCTGCTATTATCTCAGTATCGTGAATTGTGACTGACAGAAATTAGGTTTGCATCTCGTCGCGAATTTTGTCCCAACTTATGGTAGTTATATTTTGGTTCATCACAATACATTTTGACCTCCAGCAAACATACATAAATGAAGGAGTATCTTATCTCAGGAGCATTTCCTACAATTCACCAAATAACTTTATGTAGTCAGTACAAATCGTGTTCCAAGTCCAACTTCCCACCTTCCTCGAAGCAGCATAAGTCCATGGGTCTACTTCTCATCCAAACCAATTGGAAAAGTCTCACTTTTTAGTCCCTGGTTTCACTTCCATAGATTGGCACACTATTACGCGTCTGATTGAATGCGGCAAGCGAGATCGAGTAGGCTTGGCTGCAGAACGCAGTGGGAGGTGTGCTTCACCATTGGGTGGACCTAAACGTTTGGCTCTGCCCACACAAATTATTAACTGTATGTATGTATAATATTACGCATATTTTTAAGACATAAAAAAATGACAAGCTCTCACCCTTGTCACTCCGGGGAGAGCCAAATGAACTGCTTGACAAAAGTCGTTGACATGTGTTTAAGGGTTCAGAAAATGGGAGTGTCGATGTTGGTTCTGAGTGTCGAGGTCACCGAAAAAAGTTGCGGTTTTGTAAAATTGAGTGTGATGCATGCAGTATCACATGATCCCAGTGGAGGGCGCATTCTGTATGGTTGAGGTTAGTGTTTGGGTTTCAGTCAATCGATGGTTTGTAATTTTCAATGTTAAAGTGTCAACAAAAACAACAAGTGTGACGTAATAAGACGGCACATCATTGAGAAAATAGTTGAAAAAAAAAGACAAAGAAAGAAAGAAGAGGAAGGCGTTTAGAGATTGAGAACCCATGTGTCAAAGGTTCAGGCCAGGGGTGTCAAACTCATTTTTGTCGCGGGCCACATTGCAGTCACAGTTTCCCTCGGAGGGCCATTATGACTGTGAAACCGTATAAATGTTTAATCACCTCCTCATATGATTAAATATACAGTCCACAATTAATAGATAACTATTTTTGAAATCAAAAGTCGAGACAAGAGAGTAGTTTGTTGCACTGTTGTTCAAGTTTCTGTAATAATGTAAAACACAAAAATGTTTGCAATAGCTCAACATGATTATTTACTACATATGAAATTTGGTACAGATTTTGGCATGCGTCATGGAAGTTGACCTGGTTGATTTGCTTTCGCGGGCCACATAAAATGATGTGGCGGGCCAGCTCTGGCCCCCGGGCCTTGTGTTTGACACCTGTGGTTTAGGCCTACCCCACGTTGAGCTGAGCTTCGAACTGCACTCTGTAGCCAGGGCTTACACAGCGAGATACCAGATACTAATGCATGCATGTCACGGGCATAAAATTGGGGGGAACAACGTTGAGTGGTGTTTCCTAAATTCAATCTCAAGGGAGGGAAAAATGCACAGCAAGACAAAAATAAGAAGATGATCGCAAGACCTTTGAACAGTTTTTCTTGAATGAATTTGTAACACCCATCAAACAAAAAAAAAAAGTTTTTATGCTATGGTATTTGTTTTTTTTTACGCTGTTCTTGCAGGTGTATAAGACCAGTGCAAAAATGCAGCACATATGCTGCTCTCTGCTGGGGATTTTCAGCAGGACCCTTCTGCCTCTCCCCAAAAGATTATTGTCACCTTTATAAAAATGTGTTTTTTGGCTGGCCAATTGTGCCAAAATATTACTACAAGTGTAGGTTTACCTCATTCAGTCCACTCATCTAACGTCTCATGTATTTCTTTAGCATTCATTGGGTGGTTGTGTGTGCTTTTTTTAAGGCTACATCTCCTATGATTGAACACATCATTAATAGGTCACGACAGTTGCCATGTTTACAGTCATCCACTCACTCTAGCACTTGTTTCAAGCCGACAACTCTTGGGAACATTTGACCAAGAGGTTTTATTCTTTTGAGCGTTTATCTTCTATTTTTAATAGCTTGCGCAGGTGCTGTAGCTTTAGTGGCTCAGATGGTCCTTGCACAAACTGTCAATGCAATGTGCCAAGTGTGAAAGTTCTGTTTCGGTGAATACATTTACATGCATTTGCTCATGTTTATATCATTTCTAATTGTAATTTAATTTGTGCGCGTGTTTTGTTTTTTTTGTTTTTTTTAATATATCACCAGCTCCCCACAATATAATGATAATCCTATTGTGAGGTTCATGTCAGGACGATATCATATTATAACATTTGGATATCGTTGCACCCCTACTCATAAGCAGGTGTTGGATCCTACATTGTGCAGAAGAATGATTGTTGCCTACACGTATGTTGTGACTCTTTCCCAAGCAATAGGTTTGGATTCGTGCCCCGAACCGCAGCTCCCAACTAACGGCCACAAAGTGGGAGACCGCTACACTGTCGGCGACATGGTTTCCTTCCAGTGCGACGAAGGCTTCTCGCTACAGGTACGTGTAAACATTCTGTGTGAGTAAAGCTGTCCAATGCAGCTTACTATGATAAGCAAATCATATCCACCTGCCCAGAGTGATAATTTCAGTAAATAGCCTAAATCACTCATCTTTCAGGACAGCATTCCAAAGTGCTTTCCTCCATCTGTGAGTGAGTGAGTGAGTGAGTGAGTGAGTGAGTGAGTGAGTGAGTGAGTGAGTGGGTTTAGTCTTGTGACGCTTGGAAGTTGAGCCGTCTGAGGTCATTTTCAGTCAACACCAAGTGGCAATATGGATTAAAATAAATAAATTAATTAATAAAGTGGTGTATTTTGAATGAAATATATGTGTATGTCAACTTTGATTTAGGCGGCCCGGTAGTCCAGTGGTTAGCACGTCGACTTCTCAGTGCAGGGGTACCGGGTTCGAATTCAGCTCTGGCCTCCCTGTGTGGAGTTTGCATGTTCTCCCCGGGCCTGCGTGGGTTTTCTCCGGGTGCTCCGGTTTCCTCCCACATTCCAAAAACATGCATGGTAGGCTGGTTGAACGCTCTAAATTGTCCCTAGGTGTGAATGTGAGCGTGGATGGTTGTTCGTCTCTGTGTGCCCTGCGATTGGCTGGCAACCGATTCAGGGTGTCCCCCGCCTACTGCCCGATGACGGCTGGGATAGGCTCCAGCACCCCCCGCGACCCTAGTGAGGATCAAGCGGTTCGGAAAATGAATGAATGAATGAACTTTAATTTAATATATGTAATATAGCCGCAGGGGTGTTGTGCAGCCATGCTTTAAATGATTTCTATTTTTGCTATTAAATTGTGACTTCTGCGGTGTGTGCTAAGATAAATGCATATATATATATATATACACACTGTATATATGTGTGTGTGAGTGTCCACACAATTGTATGGACACACAATTATATATATATATATATATACACACACGTATTGAACCCATGACCTAACCAGGCGACCACTGTGCCGCCCTGTATTGTATTGTACTGTATACATTTACATTTTTGCTATGAATAAGACTGTAAATTGCAAAATGTCTGTTTACTTAGAATACCTTTAATACACCATAATAGGTTGAACCTGGAAACCAGGAAAAAATGCATTTTAATGCTTCATTTCTTCGTGTTTGGAAATTATAAATTGCATTTTTGTGTTTTCCCAAACAGGGTAATGCATATATTACGTGCATGCCTGGTCCTGTCAGAAGGTGGAATTACCCTGTACCATTATGCTTAGGTAATGTATTTCACTCATTTGATATTCAAGAGCATCAAAAACCATGTTTAGCCTTTCCTGTCGATGTTTTATATTTGTTCAGCACAACAGGAGTACAACCTTAAAGAGGACTTTTAATCATTTTAGGGAAAGTAATAAGAGCACTATGCCTTCATGGTAGCCAAAATTTTGGCTGTGTGGGCCTGAAGGTTGAAGTTATGAATACTCGACTTTCCCGCCAGTTGAAAATCAATAAGGTTTTTTCACCATCTCATGTATTTTTGTATTTCTGATACCCTTGATGAGTATCAATATTCTGCGCTGCAGACGGCTACTTTCTCAGATGTTGGTTGCCACACCGATAGATTCTACATATTGATTACCAAACCCTTCACTCACTTTCGACGTCTGGCCTTTACAATCCCCTCAGATGACATAAATTCACAAACACACAAATGAACACACGGGAACACAGAAAATGCATTCCTTTTGTAAATGTTCTGTCCCTGCAGTGTTCACAGTTAACTAAAGATGTAAGTACTGGCATTAGTTGACAGAAGGAACCCATATTAGACCTCTGTGGGTATTTGTTCACTCAATCTATACTCAGACTTTCCCATACTTTCTTGCTGATAAACTCACATGAGAGTAGCTGTATTACTCTTCAAAATGTATTTTATAATTTACTCAGGTTCTCTTTTCCGATGCTCATTTTAAAACTATGTGGTCAAGCACGTGTCCACCACCAACATTAAAAAGGGATTTGACTAAATCCCTTTTTCTGTGTATATCTGCTTGTGTTTGATAGTCCCCAATGAGGTGGCAATAACACCCCTTTAGGTTTCTAGCCATTTACCACAGACAGTAAACGAGCTGTTCTTATATCAGGAAAGAAAAGAGGAAGTGAAGAGGGTTTACTTCTAAGTTCACATTGATTCCTCCTCGAACTGCAATCACTCCTCACCTAGGTGTTTACGTAAGAGCCGAGCTGTTGCCCCATGGGAGCGTGGTGAGTGAAGAAATGACAAAACAAAGGAAGGACTCGGATGCATGGAGTGGATGACGTTCTCAGTTTTCAGCAATCTTTGATGCTGTCGTGTTATGGGCCACTTGTTTCATTGTTATTCAAAGTCATCACCAAGCAGGCAATGTTGTTCTGAGTCTTTGGGGCATAGTCCACGTGGGTTTTATGTCAGAGATGTCGACCGCCCCACCACGGAACCATCCTGCAGAGAATTGACATGTTCTCTCTCCTTGGTTGGTCTCCCTCAGCTCAATGTGGCGGCTCTATGTCCGATTTCAGCGGCGTCATCCTCAGCCCGGGATTTCCAGGGAATTACCAGAGCAGTCTGGACTGCAGCTGGAGAGTTCAACTTCCTATTGGCTTTGGTCTGTCACACTGACGCTCACTGCCCCCATCAGCTCCAACTCTCTTCTGTCCATAATGCCTCTTCCTTATTTTGTGACCTCTCTTTATTGTGCTTCCTTGTATGCAGTCTTCTAAAATCAAGTTACCAGATCCCTTTTTTTAAGTATCACAGAACTGCTGCTATCAGATAGATCCACTGTTGGTCCTTTAGAGTGACTTTTCAAAAAGCTGGGATTGAGAACATCTTACTGGGCTATTTACCTCAGATAAAGTGGGATGAAATTGCCCTATCAATGTATAACCTTGGCCCTTCTTTTTTAATTTAAGATGGTGGCAGCAGTTTGAGGATACAACAGTGTAACAAGATTTAGTCACTACTTCTTATCAATGCTTTTTCATTGATAAACCATTTGTGAAACCCCAAGACAGATGTAAACGTTACCAGTCACATTGATTTTTGTGGATATGGCCTCACAGTGTCAATTTGTGACTTGGATTCTCTTTTCTTAGTTTATTTCCCCCATTAACTCTTACGTTCTGCTTTTTCAGGCATCCATCTGCAGTTTTTGAACTTCTCCACAGAGCCAGTTCATGACTATCTTGAAGTGCGCAGTGGAAAGTTGGAGACTGCAACTGTGATTGATCGGTTCAGTGGCTCACTGGTACCCAACTCTCTGTTCAGCACCACCCATGAGACGACACTCTTCTTCCACAGCGACTACTCCCAAAACAAGCCTGGCTTCAACATTGTCTATCAAGGTAAGGTCAAGAAAGTACAGTCAAACGTAAAGATATGTAAATCATCTTTACATGTTGGAAATGTAATGTGCAATGTTAAAACGGCACAGAGGGTTACATTTAGCAGTTAGCTGAGAGACTGGAAACATTACGGTGATAGTTGTAATAATTACAGAAAAACGCCTTTCAACCCTTAAATTTAGTAGGGCCTGCCGAAGGGCCCTCCGTCATCTGTCAAAACAAATCGCTGATGCACATCGTCAGCTGAGTACATGTGTGAACATGTTATACATCTTTTAAAAGCTGAGTTTCTGGAGATTTGAATGGTACCCTACATGTTACAATTGTCGAATTTGAACCGGAACTTGGGGAGACCTCAAGTTTTGATCCTGTAGTGTTTTCAAGTCCTAATCAACATTCTAAATCCATTTTCAAGGCAGATTTTGTGAAAAGAAATTAGACGAACATAAGATTCGTCTTTTTTTTCTGTTTTCGAACATCCATAGTTCAGTGACAGCAGCACTTAACAGAATCTTATTGTATGGGAGAAACATTCATAATGATAAAATTATGAATATTTCATAAAGAGACCAAAACTATGCTGATACTCCAAATGGTTCAAGAACAACTACAAATTTACTTTGGGTGCACCTTTCCATAGGCGTTTTTGGCAAAGTTGCCCTCGGTTTAAGGGGTTAATAACATGAAGGGCTCTATTTTCATGGGGCCAGACATAAAAACCAGGATATCTTGATTTGTGTGCCGTTGCAAGCCTAGTGTAGTGGGTTTGGGAATTTGGCAGACCACGGTACACCATATATGGAGGTTCCATTTTCTTTCACATGCCCCTGGCGCACCCCACAATTTGGACAGGGACAATTGGGTTGGAAGGTGATCTCCAAGTGCCCACTTGACAGCAGTTATCAAAGATTGCCCTGGCCAACTTTATATCACTTATCGTGGCGGTCTGCTTGTTGTTCCTTATAAAACATGCTTGGAGTTTTGCAATGATCATCGTGAGTACGGTATTTCTGCATCTGCAATCTCCAAGGCTACGCATCTCTCACTTGTTGATTCACAGCTGTGTTCACCCCCACAACGCCACTCCTCTGTGAACTCCCAAAAAGAAAGAAATGTCATCCATGCACATTAACCACACTCTGCACTAGACTTGTGCTGGGCATGAAAATAGAGCCCTAAACACATTTTGATGGGCCCAAAATCTTACACGTCCATATCATGCTGGAGCAGTGGGCAGCTTTCAAGTGCTTCGCTCTTTGCTGATCAGGAATCAACCAGTAGGACAATTCAGTCTCAGTCCACATTCTAAACCACATCTTCTGAAACAATAAAATGGATGGTTACGACATGTTTCATGTGTTTGTTCTAAAGGTATTGATTGCATGAGACACATTTTGAAGAAAAAAAAATGGTACGCAGCCTTTCATTTCAGTCTGTTTAAAATTATTGTGGCTACCACTATCTGCCTGATTAAAGTTTGAATCGCTAATAATCGCAAATTAAAATCTGAGTTCAACAAAATTGTCCATGATATGTCTCTCACAGTGCAGTCTGTTAGTTCTTGACAATTATATTTTGACAGTTGCAAGATAGTTGTAAATTGTGTTTAGGTCCTCTTTTCTGCCTGTTCCTATATTTTGACCAACACTTTAATTTGACAAACTGTTTAACAGCATACGAGCTCCAAAGATGCCCGGATCCACGTCCATTCCGTAATGGCGCAGTGATCGGCCAAGACTTCAGTGTGGGGATGACCATTACTTTTGAGTGCCTCCCGGGTTATACTTTGCTCGGGGAGCCTTCACTCACTTGCCTGCATGGAGTCAGCAGAAACTGGAATCACCCCATACCTCGCTGTGAAGGTGATTGGCAAGCATCGTGGATAAACACTGTTTTTGTCATCATTAACAACTGCAGCCACTGACTTGTCATCTTGAATGTTTCTTGCGCACACGAGGCATCTCAAACACTTTAACCACCCACATAGCACATGTTCATTGCACTATAAATGGATACAGCCCATTAAATTGATATACGAACCATTTGCAAATCTTTATGGCAAAGCCAATCAAGTCTAGTAAATGTCAAGGTGAATCCTCTCACGTTGCCCAGGGTTAATATGTCAGGACTTCCCCTAATCTTCTTCAGTGATCCCATGAAACACACAAGCACTTTTATGGTTTACAACATAGTTTGGTGTTTTGAACAAAGTGTGGGTAAACCACTTTCCCCTTGCTCTATATCATGCCACATTAGCCCCTTACAGAGACGCCATTACAGCCGGCTTTTTTTCCATCTTTATACCAGCTTGCCGTCCTATATCCAATGGGGGGCTTGAAATCAACCTGTAAATTTTAATAGTTGCCAGTGTGTGATTGTTTAATTAAAGACCTACACCCTATGCCCACACCCTTTGGTGTCAAAACCTATTTGAGCTGCAACTCTGACATCGCCATGCATCTCGTTATCTTAGTGCGACGAGCTATGCCGCCTGAAAGGATTCAGACACACAAATGTTGATTTTCTGTCAATCCTGCCCAAAAAGCAACAGGCGAATACCGGCTCTGCTCTGAGGCCTTCGATGCTCCAATTTACCAAGGAACCAGTGCGAAAGCAGCAATTTTTCTGTTGGACTACAATTTTTATGTTTTGTCTTTAATGGAGAAGAAACATTGTCTCCAGGGCAGTGCTTTGGCTTTGAGTCCAAGTTCAATGTTAAAGTTACTCTCTATTAGGACTATGACAGAAAAGTTTTAATGTCGGAACCACTCGGAGTCATCATGTTCCCAGCAACCGGTGCCACGCAACCCCTGCAGTGGATATCCGACAACTGCTTACTATACTCAATTCCTCCTTGAAAGCCTAATAGCATGCTGCTATGGTCATTTTGTCAAAATCATTACCAATATGACTAATACCAAATACATTTGTCTTGAACTTATAGCTCTCTGTGGCGGGAATGTAACATCAATGAATGGCACAATTTACTCTCCTGGACACCCAGCTGAATATCCCCACTTCCAGGACTGCATGTGGACTGTCAGAGTACCTCCCGGTTATGGCATCGATATCAAATTTTCTATTATCGATACTGAACCAATCTACGACTATATCACTGTGTGGTAAGTACTCTCTTGCTTTCTCCTTTTCTTTCTCTGGTCTCATCTCATCTCTTAGTTGCAATGCTCCTCGCTCCTCCCTCCTCAAAACTGCGTGACCAGGAAGTTGTTCTCATGCCGTGACATTAAGAAGCATCCCATTTGTCTTAAATGCATGTCGAGGTGTGACGACCAAGCATTGAGGAGCTTCCACGGGCTATGTTAAATTAAGGCACGTCTGATGTATCCTCTGCAGAAATCCCGTAGCTCCTCAATGGTGGCGTATAAAAAAACAGGCCTCAGTGTACTATGTTTACATTAGTTATTGTTTGGCCGATCCCTCTTTTTTTTTTTCAATTGTTATGTTTACCCAGAAATTGTAATGATAAAAGGATAGGATCATAGTACAGCCTCTCTTTGTGCCTATGCACTGTGAGGTGGATGTGCTAGCCATTCAAACACCGTGCCACCAATCTAAAAAACAAACAAACAAACAAACAAACTGAATATTCAATTCAAAGGAAGATACAGTGTAAACAAATACTTGGCTGTACGTCTGCTGTGGCATAGTAGTATATTCTCGACGGTGATTGGCTGTCACTGACTTAACGTTGCTGAAGAAGCAAAAGGAGGAGGAAGAGAAGAAGAAGATTACAAGGAGAAAGAAGAAGATCCGGTGGTCGTAAAAATGATAAATAAAGATCTGGTCCTAAAATAGCCGTGACAAACTCTAACATAGAGGTGATGACGCAAAGTTAAAATAACGATGAGAGATTGATGGCGTGAAGATTACAATTTTGATTCGGCTTGAAAAAATTACGAACTGGCCATGACGGGCGGGTGGCTCGGCTGTCCACCTCTGAAAAAAAATATCCTGTCACCCAGTACCTGTCATGTCTTTTTCAAAACCTGCTGTGAAGAGAAAATGTTGGTGACAAAAACAATTTCAAGAAAAACAGGAGACTATTTTTGATTTTTTTTTTTTTTAAACACAGGGCACTCAGACATATCTTGACTGCATAGAGAAGTTGCGGTGCGCAAAAAAAAACAAAAAACAGACGTCATTACTCAACAAGACATGCAAAGTACCAGGGAGACAAGAGAGAGGACAAGGTCACCGATCTGAACCATTCATGTCCTGAACTGTTATTAAGATTCAGAAGATTGACTATGTTATACTTTTTCTGAATACTTGAATCCCTTTTTTTGTGGAATACTTGATGCAACCCACACAGACTCATAATCTATCTCCATCGGCCCCTACACAAGTTGAGTTTGAGACCCTTGCCCTGAACCGTCTGATGTTCACACAGTACAAGAATAAATGAGTGCTATTTCTCCAATAACTGTCACTCATTTCTCCTTGACTTCTCTCGAAGACTCTCTGTGGTTTAGTCAATCTCAGAAAACCTTGAAACTGCCTGCATGTTAGACAACAGATATGTCTGCAAGCATCTATAGGATACCATTTATTGTGTGGGAATAGGCAATAGCTGCAAAGCGCTGCTTTCAAGGATATTTATATATCCATCCATCCATCTTCTAATCCGCTTATCCTCACAAGAGTCGCATTTGTGCTGGAGCCTATCCCAGCTGTCTTCGGGCAGGAGGGCGGGGTACACCCTAAACTGGTTGCCAGCCAATCGCCAATCACAGGGCACACATAGGCGCTTACAATCACACCTGGGGATAATTTAGAGTGGTCCATTAACCTGCCATGCATGTTTTTGGAATGTGGGAGGAAACCGGAGTACCCAGAGAAAACCCATGCAAGAACGGAGAGAACATGCAAACCCCACACAGGAAGGCTGGAGCTAGAATCAAACCCTGCACTTCTGCACTGTGAGGTTGAAGCGCTAACCACAGGACCACCTTGCCGCCCTGTCTCTCTCTATTTGTCTATACTCTATATATATATATATATATATATATATATATATATATATATACACACACACACACACACACACACACACACACACACAAAATTGCTTCAAAACCTGATTATAGGGACCAAAATGAACAGAGTTCATCAATATCAATAGCATCACAACATTTTGAAAAAAATGTTTTAATTTGAATGAACAACGATAAAATCAGCAAACACTTTGGTGTTCAGTTGGTCCACCCAAGAGAATATAAATGCCTAATTTTGTTCTTGTTATGGCTCCGGACTCTCAGGTCCAGATGTGGATTAAGCTTTGCCTACAGAGCATTGTCATGGAGACAGTCTGGTAATGATAATAATGTCTGAGTTATCTAAACTGTTAAACTGAGAATAGGTGCTGCAGAAAGTACTTTGGACTCCTCTCAATTCTGCTTTGACCCCAACAATCACAGGTTGCTCCTCTCAAACGTTTGTCTCCATAAATCCCCATCACCAACACCTGTCGCTGACATTTCAGAACTGTGCCACTTGTCACTTCCACTTCCTTTGAACACTTGTCGATGGACCAGGAGAAATCCCTGTAATTTTGGCTGCAAGTCCATCTCTCAAACTTCGCTGATGCCCAAGAGAAGCCTCATACCAGACAGCCCAAAAAAAAAATCATTTTTTTGTCAAAGAAAGATGCATTTTAATGTGATTGTGTTTTATGCACAATAATGCGGATGAGGTCAAAGGTCAAAGAAAATAATTTGTGAGTACAAAACAGTTCAGGACTAAAATGGTCACTCACCTTCAAGTATATTTGCATACACACTGCAGTTTGTCACATTTTTAAAGACAGAACCAAAAAAAATATCTGTGGCAGTTGTTTAGTACCAGTAACTTGGCAGCACCACTGTCTTTTCAAAATGGCATTCAATTTAGAATTAGTTTTTGTTGATCCGATAACGTGAAATGTTTTCTGTATGCGCTAGACCAGGGGTGCTCATTACGTCGATCGCGATCGACCCGTAGCTCGCGGACTGGTCCCAAGTCGATCGCGAGAGGTGGAAGGGGGAAATAGGTGGGGGGTGGGGGAGAGTGGTTTCGGTTTCGGTTTCAGTTTTATTGTTATTTCATTTTATTTTCCTGTCAATAACAGATGGCATCATCAATTTTGTCCGCGTATATGTAGCAAACTAATACTCCTTTTAGGGCTATGCATTTTAGTGACATATCATCCTAGATCAAATTTAACTTGTTAGCGGCCTCATTGTTGGCATAAGACGTATTTTATTGTTTTACTTACCTGATTGTGACTTCAGCACGATACTGAGCGTTGGAGCCGGCTAACACCGGAACAAGCACATTATAGACAGGGAACTCCTTTACTTCTACATCACATATCCATCCAGAGGTGTTTAATCCTTTTAGTTTGCACAATATGATCCTTTTTGCAATTATTGCATTGAGGCAACTAGTCGTTTATTTGAACAAATTATACCCACATCTTGGTTCAGTGCATGAACGACAAGTGGATGAAGTGTGTGTTTGCATTCGCTTCTTCATTGGTTCAGGGGCTTCTTCTACGGAAGACAAGTACCTATTCCTCTTTCGACTCAAAAGAACGGTTCTCGTGCGGTGAAGGCATGCTTATTGTTACAGGTGTGGTGGTGGAGGACCCCAAAAAGCAGGCAAGAGGAAGGAAAAGGGTGAACTTAACAAAATGTAATAATCAAACATTGAGAAAACCAAATCCAAAACAAGCAAAGTCCTACAAACAACAAGAATTCAAAGTAACAACAAATCCAATGGCACAGGCAAAAAAATCAGACGTGATAAACACAAACCAACAGAACCAGTGACAGCGACAGCAACAGAAACAGCATCAATGGCCAGGAGTCCCTTTAACAGAAAACCTACTGATGACATGATGACCAACAGGTGTGCCACTTTGGGAGGAGCCTTACAGAGTCACACGTTGGTCCCAAATAAATCAACTGTGACACTTATGTGCTTAAAATGTCCTCTCACATGCATGTAACTGTGGCACAACACAGTGGTCTCTGCCGACATACTGCAGAATGGCTTGCAGGTCAGAATCTGTTTTTTTTTTTTTTTTCTCACAAGATTTTTTTAACCTCTCTAGCATTCTCTCAAACATATTTTCTATTGACATTGATCATGGGTTTATGAGGATAGATAATGATGTAATGCCAAGCCCTATGCAAAATCAGATTTAAAATTAGGATATTTTAAGAGTTGGTAGAAAACAATCCGAGTGAAAAGAAATCTGTCAATCAGATCATTTTGGGAAGTCAGGCAACTGCATACAAAACACTGTTTGATTCAATTGATGCAGAGTACATGTGAATTCAGTGGATCTAACCATCATGTGTTTAAATCTAGGCACAACACACCTGTGATTGGCTCCAAGTCAGCATTTAGATCAGTGGTTCTTAACCTTGTTAGAGGTACCGAACCCAACCAGTTCAAATGCACGTTCACCGAACCCTTCATTTGTGAAAAATAAAAAAAAAATGTATATTTTACAAATTCAATACATTCAAAAAATACATTTATGAAAAACAGAAGAAAAGTAAATACAATTACATGACCTAAGTATAGTTTTTTAAAATTGTATGGCGTACTATCACGACAGTCACACGTTGACTACTGAGCGAATTAAATTTCCCACTGCACTGATTGGACAAGCAATGTAATGTGATCATGGGCAGCTAGCGATGGACAAGCGAGCGTGTCATAACTAATTGACATGTTGATTCGGGTGTGTCTTAACCTCCACTACAGAGACTCCGTCGAACCCCTGAGATCGATTCACCGAACCCCTGGGGTTCGATTGAACCCAAGTTAAGAACCACTGATTTAGATCATTGAGAAATTCCAATTCAATAGGCTACATAGGTTGCATTATTATTTTTATGTTTGTCTGCATTTTGGATATGCCTGGTTAGCAGACCAGCTTCTATATTTTGAGCAACTGAATTTCTGAATGTTTTTGCACATACAAACCTTTAGGATATCAATGCCTAGGTGCCTTATTTGTATACCTTGTCTCTTTCCCTTTAAAATTTCCACATCACCCATCACGATTTCGCTTACTTTGCAGGGATGGACCCGACCAAACCTCACCTCAGATTGGTCAATTCAGTGGCAGCTCTGCGCAGGACTCGATATCCACTACCGCCAATCAGATCCTCATCAAGTTCCACAGTGACTTCAGTACAAGCGGCTTCTTTGTGCTGAATTATTACGGTAGTTCGCCCTTTCATACCACAAAGTGAAGACCTTATTTTACACTCTTCACATGTCCCTTTCCAATTAGATCTTCAGCTCGACTACACAGTTCATTTTAAAAAAAAAAGTGCGGGAGATCCAATATTTCTTACTCAACCATCACAATTTTTCGCATTTGATTCAGTCATTATTTGACCGTCCTCTTTTCTTTTCCTGACATGGTATGATAAATGCTTTTTTTACTTATTTTGTCTGCTAATGAAACACCCATTTTCAAGAGAACTCGGTGAATAATAAAATGTATCCTCTCAGCTAATTTAGTGAGAGCATTTGGATGATCCTGAATGAACAGTGAAAGGTGACAATTTATGATCCAATCAAGATTTGCTGATGATGAGTGTGCCCTCCCCTACAGCATACCAACTGAGAACATGTCAGCCACCCCTTCCTGTTGCCAACGCCACTGTTCTAACCGATGACAACCACTTTGAAATAGGTTTGTCTCATCGTGGGCGTGGTTGAAATTTTTATGTCAAAAACATTCATCATGGGTTTTTGTCTGTCTTCTTTTTTTTTTTTTTTTGTAAAGTTACTTTCCACTTTTTACCCTGTCATCAACCTATATTTATTAGAGGGCTGTGTCAGTGTGGGGAAGTGGGAATCAAACTGCTCGTCACTTTTTATGAAATGCCTCAAGCGTGGACATCAAACTTCATTATAAAATGTGTTTGTGATTGCTGTCATGGTGGTGAGAAGGAAGCAAGCATGTGCTTGTGTCTTGTGAGAGATGGATGTTTCTGCTATTCATGTTCTTCCCATACGTAGCCGTGACCTGTGTGTGTGTGTGTGTGTGTTTGTGTGTGTCTGTGTATGTGCGTGTGTGTCCCCCTTAAAGGAGACATTATTCGGTACTCATGCCTGCCAGGCTTCACATTGGTTGGGAGTGAGATTCTGACCTGTCGACTTGGAGAGCGGCTTCAGATGGATGGACCCCCACCAGTCTGTCAAGGTTGGTTCTTTTTTTTTTTTTTTTCTGAGTCTCTTTTTATGTTATTAACAATGTGTCAGGTCAAATACACTCACGCTGTGCGTGCACGACTGACAAGAACGAATTCAAATGAGCTTGAGAAACAGTTCGTAGTTGTTTTGCATGTGTTCATGTGGTATGTGTAAACATACTTCATCTGCCTGCCGAGGTTGACTGCAGTTTGCAGCACCTCTGCTCATGCATCATTCAACAGAAAATGACCTGGGTTTCTTTTTGTATAAGATATGGCATCGGCAGCTCTGAATTCACTGACACTTGTAAAGTAGACATAGCGGACCCAAGATCAGCGTTGTACTGTAAAATTATCAAAAAAAGAAGGTCATTCTACATAAGAGACTGTCGAGAATTTGCCATGAGAATTTTTTTGCACATACCAATGTATGTTTAATTAATCAAGTTAAGCAACAAACTGGACATATCTTGTAACAACGTAACAGTATGAGTTACTGTATTGGCACTGAAAACGTGTTGTGCAAAAAGCAAAGTGGTGTTACTGCTTCATTGTAATGCCAGTGTGTATGTTGTTTCAACACATTCGATAAAGATTGCAGCATTTGTGCCTCTGTTGACATAGTAAGTTATGTTGGATACAACTCAGTGAAGCGAACAAAAGAGGTTTGTCACAAAAAGACACATAATTCTACTTTTTCTGTGTGCTACTTGTTAGCAGAACATTCTATGGTGTAAATTAACTACTCAAGTTAAAAAAAAGTGCAGTTGAAATTCCAGTTGACAATGCTCCTGCATATAATAAACAGGTCATTTCGCAATTGATCACATTTTTATTTAAAACAAACTTTTTTTAGAATACAAATTGTTTAAGTTCAGGAAACAGCTGAGAAATATAGAATTGAAACTGCAAAAATACAACACATCATAATAGCTGAAAATAAATACCCCAAACCTCAACAAATGACATGACAAACGTCCATCCATCCATCCATTCATTATCCGAACCGCTTTATCCTCACAAGGGTCGCGGGGCATGCTGGAGCCTATCCCAGCTGTCTTCAGGCAGTAGGTGGTGGACACCCTGAACTGGTTGCCAGCCAATCGCAGGGGACACACAAACAAACATTTGTGCTTACAATAACGCATAGGGACAATTTAGTCTTCAATCAGCTGCCTGCCATGCATGTTTTTGGAATGTGGGAGTAAACCGGAGTACCCGGAGAAAACCCATGCAGGCACACATGACAAACACTATTATGAATATTTTAATATAATCAAATAAATATTCAATATAAACATGAATGAAATCACTGTCAACACCATATCAACCTGTTTGGTTTTCTCAATGTGAATGTATCACAATGCTTACAATGTGTCTTCATGCTTTGTCATTTGACTGTAAGATAAAACAAAACAATGAATCCCTTTGTCAACACTACGCCTAGTGGTAGAGATGTCCTTGATCCGGATCGGAAATCGAGGCCAATCGCACAATTTTCAGCTGATCGGTATTGGTCGAAAAATATGGGATTTTTGAATTTTCTGACTTTCTAAAGCCAATAATAAGATATGTATTGTTTTGTTTGTTTCTAGATTTGAACCACTGTTGACTGACAGCCACGTTAAAGGTTATAACCTTTAATTGACAGGTGTCAAAGTCCGGTGTCCTGCATGTTTTCCATGTCTCCCTGCTGCAACACACCTGATCCAATTGATCAGGATCATTATCAGGCTCCTACAGAGCTTGCTGATGAGCTGTCATTTGAATCAGGTGTGTTGCAGCCTGGAGAGCTGGAATAATACATGCAGCATACCGGCCATCGAGGACTGGACTTTGACACGTGTGCTTTAATTGAAGGAAAAAAAGAAAGAAAGTGGATGCCTTCTTTTGTCTTCGTAATATATTGCTGGAGCCTAACCCAGTTGTCTTCGGGCAGTAGGCGGGGGTCACCCTGAACTGGTTGCCAGACAATCGCAGAGCAGATGGACACCATTCACACTCACAATCACACCTGGGGACAATTTTGAGAGTTCAATTAACCTACCATGTATGTTTTTGGAACGTGAGCGGAAACCCGAGAAAAACCATGCGGGCATGCGGAGAACATGCAAACGCCACACGGGAAGGCCAGAGCCCAGAATCGAACCCATGACATCTGCACTGTGAGGTGGACGTGCTAACCAGTCAACCACCCTATACAGTACGTTCAGATGAAAACTATGCATTTTTGACATTGAAGTTTCTCATATACAGTTCTATATTGTATATGGTAGACAAATGCAGGACAATACAGTTTAGATCCACTTCTTACCTACCTTGAGCTTTATACTAGAATAACCTATTTTAGAGTTGTTTGCTGCGTGTGACATTTTCATGGATCACCTCATTACTGTCATCAAGAATTCATCACTTTTTCTTTTATTGGATATGCTCTGTCCCCGCGCCACCTCTTACGCAAAGCTAATTGCTCTCATTGGGACATCTTAAGTTGAACGTAATTTGAGTTGACCTGCTATTCACATCCAGAAGGCTGCTGTAGCCAGTTTGTAAAGGGACCATTTCCTGTCAGCAGCTTGCTGATAAGGGAGGAACAAATAATTATCCTGTGCTTTGTTTTCTGTAAGACTTCTATTATTGCCATTTCATGCATAAGGTTAGTATAAAACAGCCTATGAAACATTTTAAAATGAAAAATCTTCCAGGTTTCAATCCAGCATACACACAAGACTGTCTTCTTTATTGGTGTACACATTCTATTTCTTCAATATTTAATAATTAGTAGACTGCAATAAATTACATTGGCATTGGATGAGAGAAGGACATCCTGGACTGTTCACCGGTCAGTTACAGGCCAAGTGAAACACTGCATGGTCCAAACAACAATTCCCAAACTGTTACTCTTTTGTCCGGGAGTAACAGTTTGCCGCATGCGGCTCTTTAGCGCCGCCTTAGTGGCTCCCTGGAGCCTTTTCAAAAATGTTTGAAAATGGAAAAAGATGGGGGAGGGACATGTATTTATTTATTTATTTTTTAATATGGTTTCTGTAGGATGACAAACATGACACAAACATTCTTCCAATGCTGTAAAATGTTGAGAATAAGTATTACATTTCAACATTTCTGTCAACGAAAATGTGCATCATACCCTGCGACACATGTTTCTATTAGCAGGGAGGGATGCTAGGCAGGTGGCTATTGTAAAATAAATAAATGATGGCTGTGTGATGTGCCATGGATCACAATGGGAAAAATAGAAAAAGAATTGAGGTGAAATGAGGATTCAATGTTTCTTGGACCGAATCATTTGCATTCATTGCCAAGGCGGAAAGATTGCCTGAATGTTTGCTCTGTAGCGAGACATTGAGAAGCTGACCAGTGATGTCCGAAAGCAGAAGTCATGGTATATTACTGTGTTTTATTGATCAGGTCCGAGGATAGCCGTGTTGGTTGCGTGTCAAAAGATGAGAGGATGCTGCTGCGTTTTACGCTTTCACTGACTTGCTTGGCATTTGCACAGAAATCAAACTTAAACTGTATTGATTAGATTTTATGTACTTTTTTAAAAGGCTGCTGTTTTATTGCATTTTGTTTGTTGCCCAGATAAGGGGCATGTTATGCACTTTCTATGTTGTTGATTTTTTTGAATCCTCAAATTACAAATGACATCAAAAACTGGATTTCTTTATTGCATTTCTTTAATTTCATAAAAGCAATGAAACAATTCATTAATTTATATATATATATATATATATATATATATATATACATACATATACACACAATCATATATTGTGTCCCTAAATGTAATTTTGATGTTGATTGAAAAAGTTTGTTGATTTTTTTTTCTTCAAACATCAGGTTTTTTAGATATTTTCTTTTTTTGTTTTGCTTGTTTTTTTCAGTTTGTTGACCTATTGTTTCAGAAAAGAATTCCACCTGTTGCTGAACCAAACCTTTAATTTATAAATTTATAAATATTGCAAATATATGACTATATTGCAGATTATTATTATGAAAACCTCATGTGCTTGAGAAGAAATGAGGGCAGATTCGAAATCAGCACAAAAAAATCGTTACCTCAAATAATATAATTGTTTGTTATTAAAAGATAATGATTTTCATTTATGTGGAGACATTGATCATGTTTATTATTTCTCACAATAACCCGGTCGTCGATAAATATCAAGATGCAACACTTTATTTCTATAAATCTCTGCCAGTGTTCACATTTTCAAATGGTCACTTCTACAACATTCCAAGGAAATCACAATGTCCCATTACTCGTTAGCTCTTTTCAGAACAGGCCCATAGGCTACTCATGGGGTGCTTGGGGGCTGCCTGATGCTCACAGGCACCATATTGGTGACCCCTGCCCTACAGTATGTCAGAATCACATCTTTTCTGAATGTTGGCTCAAAAACGGACATGTATTAAATATCTGCCAATATACAGCATCAAAGCAAGCCTGGCATGATCGACAGACATCAATTAAAATCCAAAACGTCTGACTGTGACTCAGATGTGCTAAACACATGCAGCATAATGCTGCCCATAAAAAACAGGTTTTGCAGCTCAACCCTCAAGTTGATTATCACTGTCTTAATTAAAACATTTTTGTTTATAGCAATATCAACCATGTTTCATTTGACATATTTTCATTATTCATAAAACATTTTTGTTCTTGTTACCTCTGTGGCATATTTGGGCTTCACTGCGCACAATAAATGCAGAGTTGGGGAAGGTTTGGTTTCTTTGAGGGAACGGCTGATGAGCATTGATTATTTTTATATTCATAATTATTTTACAACCATTTGAAGACCAGTAAACAAATTATGCAAATGTGATGTGTGATGTGATTTGATTCTGCCTCCAGTCGACAAGCACATGAAGAGATCTTGTCAAATCTTTCCAAACAAACAGTTATGATCATCGATCGCTTTCTCTGTCTACCAACAAAGGACGTTGGAAACAAAGAACCAGGAAAAGGCGAAAACAGATCAAAAACGTTTGCAAAAGACAAGGAACGAAAAAAAAATGCTCGTGACGTCAAAGCACAAGACAATCCAATGCACAAATACAAACCAAGAATACACAAGAAAATGCTGACATAAAAAGGATTCTATAGCGTGGCGAAAATCTATGAGGCAATATATCAAGGATGTCTAGAAAATTAAGCACTTGGGGAAAGAGTTCTGAGCAGGGCTAATAATCTGACCGCCAGTTGGCAGTGTGGCTGAGCTTTTAAAGCAGCAGAATAACGATGACGATGATAAGAGACAGGTGCGGCTCTGGAGGGAACACCCTCCAAACCCACCGGACACTATCAATGTAACGCCTAACGATTTGACACAAAGCAATCACTTTTTTTGAGCAATATAATTCAATATGATAAAAGCGATTCCAATACGGTATTTTGAGACGTTATTTTGTTCTAGTAAGAAGGTTTTTTTTTTTTTTTTTTTTTCTGGAAATAAGCCGATACTATAGTCAAGGTACCTCCAAATAAACAACAGACAAATTTCAAATTTTCATTGGATTCCATTTTAAAACCAATTCAGCTTTACTGATTTTGAAAAAAAAAACCACCAAAACAACAAAAAAAAAAAAAAACATTAATATACCAGAACAGAGTAGCTCTTTTCATATTCTACCATAAACAAAGTGCAAGAGAACAAGCGGAAAATGTTGAATCCTCTGTCCCTACAGCTTGAGTTGACATGTGGCTGTTCTTATTTTGGTGCGTCAAATACATGATACAGTATATTATTTCCACGTAGCCCATTCAAAGTGCTCACGTACTAGTCGCATCTGTTTGGTGCAGTGAATTAGGAGTTCTATGGATTTTTGAGATGCCCTACTGGATAAGTGGTCAGTGAACACACCTCGAGTCAACTGCCAAACGCCAGTGCAGGCAGGACTTGCTTGTTTTTGCTTCTCCACACATCTATTTAACGTTGAATGCAAGCACTTTTTCAAAAAAATGAAAACCTTGTCATTAAATCTGAAAACCGAAAAACACAGTGTGCTCTACATGTCTTTAAAATGAAAACAAGCAAGTAACGTTGCACCGCTTTCACTCAATGTGTGCACGCTCCCGCAGGGCTTTGGCACAACAACTGTCGAAATGCATCCACAAATTGTCGTGTTCCCGTTATATTTCACTGGGCATTTGCAAAGGCGATACATGGCAACTGTCTCTTCAAGACGATCTCCATTCTTGCAAAAACCAAAGTGTTCCCACACAAGCGAACTCACTCTTATTCGCAGCTGTGATCTATGTTGCTCTTTTATGATCTATTTTGCATGTTTTCCAGTATTAATTTTGACAAGACATTTTAATTTTGTTTTAGTAATATTCTATACACTAAAATTAATTAAAATGAATTAAAAGACATTTTAATTTTGTTTTAGTAATATTCTATACACTAAAATTAATTAAAATGTCAGTCATAATGTAGTCATTTGATTGTATTTTAGTATTAGTCTAATTTTAGTTGACTGAAAAAACAATTTTAGTCAACTATATTAATAATTAATCGAGTCGATATTTTCCTTCAGCCTAGTTAAAACGTGTATACAGAAAAGTGTAACACCAATTTATAACTGTAGTTTGTACACATTTAACACAAGTGTGTCTTTATTAAACTTTGCTTGGTTGTAATATTTTTTTATATCACATATAGGAATGGTCGGCTGCGTGCTGGCCTCACAGTGCAGAGGTGCAGGGTTCAATTCTGGCTCCGGGCTTCTTGTGTGGAGTTTGTGTTGGTTTTCTCCGGGTACTTCAGTTTCCTCCCACATTCCAAAAACATGCATGGCAGGCTGATTGAACACTCCAAATTGTCCCTAGGTGTGAGTGTGAGTGTGGTTGGTTGTTCGTCTCTGAGTGTCCTGCGATTGACTGGCAACCAGTTCAGGGTATCCCCCGCCTACTGCCCGAAGACAGCTGGAATGGGCTCCAGCACCACCCGCAACCCTTGTGAGGATAAAGCGGATCAGAAAATGTGTGTATGTGTGTATATATATATATATTTTTTTATCTATGTATATATATAAATAAATAACAGCTGTGATTTTGGACAATTGGGACATGAAGTCAGTTCGCTAGCTATGCCAACCCCTCGAAAATGCATCTTCCCTTCGGATAGTCTACTGGTGTGGCCGCTTTAGAGCGCCTTGTTGTTTTGGTTTTGTGGAGGCATAAGGTAGACGGTAGATGAAGTAGCATCCATTTTCTATGCAGTAGTCGTGGTATTTGATTGACAGTTAACATTTGAGTGTGGCGTGGTTTCATCTTTTTCAACAGACACCCCCACAGCATTGGAAAGCGGAGTGGGAGTGGCTTCATTCTCATGATTTTGAAACCTCATTCTAATATCGCGGATGTTTTGCTCTGGTGCTCAGGGCCTGCTCCTGAGCAGCCAGGATGAGTCCCTCTGTGCTGTCCTTCAGGCCAGCCCTCTCTAGCCACTGATAGGACTTCTTGAGATCAGCCAAGAATATTATTATATAATATTATATAATATTATATATATATAATATTATTATAATA
>NW_017806059.1:3397404-3413380 GCF_001891065.2 Hippocampus comes | reverse complement strand
TATATATATATGGGATTTTCTTTTTTTTTCTTTGCCTGCTTGTCTCCCCTGTCTTCCCTCCTTCATTTCATTTCAAATATATATATATATACACACACATCTTCCAACCCCGTTTCGAGCATGTGCTTTGCCTTTCCCATATTTTAAATTTCTGTTTATGCTTATTTTCTTCCTTGATTGACCTGTAGATAAACAGCCATCTCGTTACCTCTACGTACCGCATCCTAGACGCATAATTTTCCCGCCAGATGCACAGTTCCGAATAATGTGTGTTTTTGGGACGCAAGGAAATTTCTCAGTCAAAAAAAAAAGCCCCAAAAAAACTACAGTAAATCTTTTTTTCCAGCAACGATCGCAGTTTGACTATCACCGCCATTGTTGTTTTGATCTCGCGTTAAGTAATCTCATGTGACGAGATTTCCATTCTCGCGAGACGAGATTGGCCAGATCGGCCCTCACCTTGTAGAAAGCAGACGATTGCCAAGTTGTGTGACATTAAAACAAGTGTTGCGAACAAGTGTTGCGAAAGTTTATTGCGGAGATAGGAACTCAAAAACATGGGATGAAATAAGAACCTATTCTCAGCAAATCTTGTTTGGCTGAATTATTAAAATTTTTTCAGCATTTGTTTATAAGAAATAAACCTATTATCGATGTATATTGTTGTTGTTTGTGTTATTATCATATAAAATTAAATAAGTATGGTCTACTTATTCAATTTTTCAGAATTAGAAATTGGGGACTCTCGAAATGCATAATGGGACTCCTACCTTTCTGATTAGCGAGTCCCTGGGACTCGCAGGGCTCAAACTGTAAAATGATCACTGGATAAATGTAGTATTTTTTTAATTTGAATGTTAGTTTATTTCCAAAACCAAACAATGAAATTAATCATCACTGTCGTCAAAAATGTCTGGTCACCCTGGGCATCCACTGTGCTTTGCACCCCACTGATGTCACTTCAAAAAGTACTTCTTACCTCCGTGTTCCGTGTAGTCTTACTCTTTCACACAACCATGCATTTACTTTCTCTTATGTGCTTCTCTCAATCAATCTTGCTCTAACGCTGTCTTGTTTTTGATTTGTTTTAGTCCAATGTCCTGCTCACGAGGTCCGTTTTGATTCAACGGGGGTAATTCTGAGCCCAGGCTACCCTGAAAATTACCCCAACCTCCAGATGTGCTCCTGGCTGATAAATGTGGAGAAGGGTTACAACATTTCGCTGCATTTTGAACTCTTCCAGACGGAAAAGGAGTTTGACATTTTGGAAATATTTGATGGTGGGTTTACAGAGTTCAGAGTACATTGAATATCCCCACCGAACATGGTCCGTTCTTGAGGCTGGATTTCAGTTTCAGCAGTTCCAGCAGTTCGCTCATTATGTTCCTCAGGGCAAAGTGTTGCCATCAGATAAAACACACACACACACACACACACACACACACACACACACACACACACACACACACACACACACAAAGTCATATTACCATTTGGTCCCATATATAAGTGCAGTAGTTATTTGACGTCCCAAAAGGTTTAATTCAGAACATCTTCTTGAGCCTCTTCCTCTCTTTTTCCCAAGGTCCAAACATTTACAGCCAGAGCCTGGCATCACTCAGTGGTGACATTGAGACGCCATTCAATCTGACCACCACTGGCCATCAGCTCCTGCTGCGCTGGTCATCTGACCACGGCACCAACCGACGAGGCTTCCACATCAGATATGTGGGTGAGTATCAAAGTATGTATCCAGTTTATGATTATTTTCTCTTTTAAATAGCAACATGTATGTATATTACATCTCCAAACAACAATAACATACTAAAATTCCATGGGTTTACAATGTGACTATTTGTATATTACCATGAAGAGTCAGTCTATATATATATATATATATATATATATATATACATACATACACACACAGCAATGTACTCTGCATTTCATATGTATGACGTTAGATGCCACATATTCTCTTGTCGTTACAAGATATAATGTTGTTCTGGGTTTCCGGGTAATTTTCGTTCCAGAGAAACTAAAATGGCCAACAATAGCCACTGTTTTTACAATCTAAAAACCAATGAAAAAGAGAATAACATTTCAGGCAGCCTGCGTGTTGTTTTGCACTCCATTTCAAAAAGCTTTCCATTCTTAATTGTCTGCTTAATAACACAGGTAATGCTAAAGCAATTGGGGCTCCTCTTCCATTTGAAATGCATCAATAATAATGGAAAAAGATGCAAAAGAGATTCACTTTTCATGTTATGTCTCCATTATATTTTATACACAAGCATTATAATGAAAGCAAGTCAGTGTGATACATTTTGTAAAGGACACTCACCTTTGACTTGATTGGCTTTTACACATTAGAACTCTTATCTAAATAGACTTAGTTGTTTTGGGATTTTTTTGTTTTGTTTTTTTCTTTGCCTGCTTGTCTCCTCTGTCTTCCCTCCTTCATTTCATTCTCAACCATTCTCCTCCTTTCCTTTTCCTTGTCATTCCCCAACATTTGATTTTTTTAATTCTCTACAGCACTGTACTGCAGCACCCCTGACTCTCCACAACATGGTTTTGTGGTCAGTCAAACTGGGGGTCATGTGAACAGCACAGTGCGCTGGGCCTGTGACAGGGGATACAAGCTGATCGGAAAGGGGACAGCTGTATGCAAGAAGACCGCCTATGGCTACTACACTTGGGACGCGCCAATTCCCGCCTGTCAAGGTGAGCTAATTTACCACAGGCAGCCTTTTATTTCCAGCTTCACACTAGTTCCTTTAGCTTCTACACAACACGCTCGCGAGGCACTGCAAAATCTCAGGGCTGAATCTGTTGATTTTATTGCGAAGCAGTGTTGTCTGCTGGAAAGGAAACAAGAATCCATTCACCCATATTCTGACAATATCCATCTCTTCATATGACATTGGGTAACTAGCCATTAGCATGCACAGTCTACTACTGCTATTGTCCATTCAACTAATTGGGTCATTTGATGTGGGCATGTGAATGCCTGCAATTATATTTCCCTGGTTGCATGCACGAGTCCAGGCACACACTCTCAGTCCAGCAAACAGCAGCAAGTGAAAAAATACATTCAATGAACTAGATATTTATGGATATGTAACGTGTAATATACTGTACAGTATAGTGACTACATTACTTGAGTATGTACAGTGCTGCAAAAAAGTATTTGCTCCCCTCTCAAATTCTTATTTTTTGCATCGGTTCCCCACTTTAACTCATTGAATGCCAGCCATTTTTCTCAAACTGGGAGAGCCGCTGCCAACCATTTTTTGACCATTTTGAGTCATTTTTGAAGGCCTCCAGAAAATTGAAAACATGGAACCTACCAAAAGAAAATGTTTACTCTCTTCTTTCACTCGGAACAAAAAAGTACATTTCTACCTCTTACCATTCTTTCATAAACAACAGTTGAACATTGTTAAATTTCTTTAAAATACTCAGTTCCAAGAACATTTCTGAGAAACAGCTTCTTTTTTTGTGAAAAGATGCATTTCAAGCAGAGCTTTAACTTTGATGCAATTTTTTTTTCATTTCTGATTCCTCAAATATCTAAACAATGCTCTCCTACATAACAAAATAACACAAAAAAAGGTCACTTTGATTGCAAAATAACAGTTTATTTCAAGATAAATGCTGCACAGATGCATGACATATGCATGAAGTTTTCATTAAGTTTTCATGAACATAGTGTGGCAGTCTGCAGCTCCACGTCACTGTTGCTTCAAGTGCACTGACATTTAGTTGGATTGCGGCTGTTCTTTTAATTCAACACTGCAACACAGAATGGCGGGAACCATGGTGAAGCCGCATTCAGCCTCGAACAATTACAATGTAATTTCCTCCTAGCTCTGCCCTCTAACAAAAAATTGTCTCTATTAAAATGAAAAAAAAGAAATATATATATATACACACAAGTGTGATCATATTGGAACTATACACAGAAAAAGAAAAACAGAACACATTCGTTCCCTTTTAAGAGATGTCATTGAACACATCACAAGCAACAGAAACGGCTGCGTAGCAAACAAGAATAGCGTCCGCGACGAACTGCGGGTTCGCAATAATGATACGAGCAACTGAATGAAAAATAAACATGAACAATTTCGTACAGCAAAACTGAAAAGAAACAAACATTACCTTCAACACAGTATGGTGGGAGCAATGGTAAAGCTGTATTCAGTCTCGGACAATGATTGCGCAACAAACAAACATTTGCGAATCAACTCAACGTGTAAAAACTTTCAATCGACAAAACGTCACTTTAATAACAACACAGAAAGCAAGGCGGCCTAGTAACAATTCAGGGAACTACTTGAGCACAGCACACAGTAGAAAGAGAAAAAAAAACAATTCATAAAGAATTGTTAATTAATCCAGACCATCAACGAGATGTAACTCATCAATGTGACTTCCTCGTAGCTCTGCCTGAAGCTACAGTGGGAAGGAGCTGCCACACTGTGCGCTTTTGCGTCACTTCCGTCATCATTTAATAACCTTGATACATCACTCCGTTACAATTGAAAGTGTGTGTGTGTGTGTGTGTGTGTGTGTGTGTGTGTGTGTGTGTGTGTGTGTGTGTGTGTGTGTGTGTGTGTGTGTGTGCGTGCGTGCGTGCATGCGTATCGATCAAGGATAATGATGGGACTTGGTCATCTTTTTTTTTTTCTTTCTTTGGGGGGTAGGGGGGGTTCTGTTGTAGAGTTAGCTGCAGGTATTTATCCATGTTCTCAACACAACTCTGCTTCCGCACGTCCACATCAATCGGAGCAGAATCTGTACAGCCATACAGTAATATCACCATTTAAAACTGCTCTTTATTTCGGTTTTCTCTTCCTGATATTTACTACTTTTGATCATCTTCAACATTAAAGTGGGAAAACAAAGAGTAAGAATTTGAGAAGAGAACAAATACTTTTCATGGCATAGTATGTGCTGGACTTTAATTTGAGCGAAAAACACTTTGCAGCTGGGATATATTTCAGCAGTGTAATAATTGCACACAGCTTGTCTAAAACACACAACCTAAAGGCCGCAAATCATGTAATATATTCATGCCAACATTGTCCATCTGGTTTCTTCTGGATGAAAGAGATGAAATTATAACGTCTCCCCTTTTATTCCCTTACGATCCATTCTATCTGTATGCTATAGTATGCATCTATCAGAGTACAGGTAATGTCAGTAAATAGGAGTTGTTGTTTTTTCTAATAATCTAAAATGCCCCGTGTCGTTTCATTTTATGACTTTTTTTTGGTAACAAATGCAGCCCCCCATCCACAAATTGGCATTTCGAACAGTTTTCAGGCTTGTAATCAGTATGTGTTAAATTGTGAGCAAGCCGGTGTCAAATGGATGTTGATTGATTCTCTCTGGGGTCGTGAAGGGCAATGTAGTGGCTGCGGGCCATATTGGCAGATGTACCTCTGGATGCCTCTCAGTATGCAGTGACCATTGCTGCTCCGTTTTATTGTCTGCTTGTTTGGATAAATAACTCTTCCAGTGTGGCTAGGCAGATGTTGGTTTTCTTGCACTGTTTCCTCTTGTCCCATCTGTCTGAGTTGGATCGAATAACAAAAGACTTTCAAACCCTAGATTTGTATTTGGTGAAAGTACTTTTCATCACTTTGGCCCACATTCAGAGTAAGTAGGGCCACAAATTGACAGCTGTGTGGTGAGTGGGCGAGTTGTTCGTGCATGAAAGGCATCATGGAAAGATACAATTTAAAATATATTTTACTACACATACGAAATACATGAAAAGACAAAAGAAAGGAGCTTATCACAGAGAATGGATATGGAACGTTACGACAGGTTAAGCATGATATTGCATAACATTTATTACAACCACACCAATGCTCAACAAAACAACAAGTTCGTTGAAGTTCACGGTCAATTTTTTTTTTTTTTTTTTTAAAGAACATGCAAACTCCACACAGGAAGTCCTGAGCTCGGAACCGAACCCTGCACCTCTTAATTGGGAGGCAGACATGCTCAGCAGTCGACCCCCGTCCCGCCCAAAATGATAATGCATCAAAAACCGAGTGCAACATAAATATTCACAAATATGTAACATATGACACACATTCAATGACTGGGAAACACAAACATACATCTGAATGTTCTTAAAATTTCATGAATTAAATGCACTGCAACATGCAAAATATTTTTTTTAACTGAAAATCCATCCATCCATCCATTTTCTGATCCGCTTTATCCTCACAAGGGTCACGAGGGTGCTGGAGCCGATCCTAGCTGTCTTCGGGCAGCAGGCAGGGGACACCCCGAACCAGTTGCCAGCCAATCGCAGGGCACATGTAGACGAACAACCATTCGCGCTCACACTCACACTTAGGGACAATTTGGAGTGTTCAATCAGCCTGCCATGCATGTTTTTGGAATGTGGGAGGAAACCAGAGGACCCGGAGAACACCCACGCAGACCCGGGGAGAACATATACATATATATAATTTTATTTATATTTATATTTTCCAGGATACAAGCTTATGGTATATATTTAAGTGTAAGAAAGAATGTAAGAAATTATGAGACCAGGATTACTTGTGTAGAATGGCTGCAATGGGTGAGAGCACATACTGTAAATGTAAAACCCGGCCGGCCATTTGGACAATTATTTTGACCGATGTTTAAAGAGCCATAATCCCCCGATTTATTTTATTGTTTACTGACAAAAAGCATCGTTCCAGATTTGCAACCGATACTTTGTTAACGCCGACTCCTTCAGGGATTGAAAGTGTAATACCCGTCAAAACATTTTTCCCATTCTCAGATTCCTTTATGTGTCCTATATGTCTGAATGGTCTTAATTGTCTGTATAATCTCCGTAAAAATTGAAATGTGTCTGTTATTAGACCATTGGCTTTCCCTGTGCTGGTTCTATTTAAGGATGTCCAAAACCAAAATGTTTTATTTCATTGGTCAGAACTCTGCAAGAGTTTAATTTACTTTTTTTTCTTTCATCTGTATTCATAACCGTATGAAAGATAAATGGAGTATCCAATAACCTCTGTTCTTGATTTTTAATTGTGGTTTGTCTTAATATCAAATATTAATTACCCACAAAGGTGCTTGCGTTTCAGGATTTGGGTTTCATTTCACCTAACAAATCAAAGCGAGACTTACTTCCACACAGAGATTCTTCCTCTCTGCAGAATCCATCTCGACTGTGCGTCTGTGTCATAAATGTCAATAAATGGTCGTCAATAAATGTCTTCTCGTGTCCCCCAGCTGTGTCATGTGGTGTGCCCAGCGCGCCCGTGAATGGAGGTGTTCTCGCTGCCGATTATTCCGTTGGCACACGAGTGACCTACTTTTGCGACAGTGGTTACCGGCTTTCCTCCAAAGAGTTAACGACAACAGTCTGCCAGCCAGACGGTACCTGGAGCAACCACAACAAGATACCCGGATGCATCCGTGAGTACAAAAAAAAACATATGGAGGAGGAGGCAGAGAGATACAAAGAAAGGGCGACAGTGATGTCAAGAAGTTCACTTGTGGGGAGATGATTCAAGTTTGAAATCGCTCCTTGGATACACATCCAACAAAATCCTGTTCAGTTGTGAACTGTCAAAATACGGTCTCTGTCTGAAAACAGTCTTATTTTTTTACATTGGGACTCTTTTAATATGAAGAAAAAAATATTGTGCTCAGTCACCGTTAGGGATGCCTGAGAGTTAATTAATCCATTCCCCCAGTCAGTCAACATTTTTTGAAATTGTCTGTCCTCATCAAGGTCACGAGTGAGCTGCAATTTGAGCCTAATTGGGCAAATGGTGGGGTACACTCTTGACCGGTCGCCAGTCAACCACAGGACGCAAATAGACAAATGACAATTCAAACTCACATTCAAATACATGGAAAATTTCGTCTCCGATCAACCCGAGATGCATTTTTACTGTTTGCATTGACCATTCAGAATATATTATCTCACTATAATTGTGATTTCCAGAGGTTTGGTTTACAATTTGCAGGGAATTTTGTGCTGATGGGCTTTGCTGTTTGCTGTTCCGACAATATCATGCAGATAAATCTTTCCGTAGCACTTGTCGACATGGTACCTTTTTAAATTTACAATTTATAATCTCATTCCTACCGATGAAATGTGCATTACAGAATTATTGGTATAACCGTACGCCACATCCTGAGGCATTGCTGGCATAGAGACAAAAAAATAAAATAAATAAATACATGTATTCAGGTCAGGCGTGCTTTGTGAGTGTTAATGTAAGATGGCAAAACAAAACAGACAAGATTTGAATAGCCGAACCTTCGGCCACTTGGGCAACCCGCTCGATGAACTCATTCACAGCATCCCATCAGGACCAGCCTGTTGCTGGGGCCCAGCCAGGAACTGGTGATAGCTGGTGACCAGATGGAGTCTTCCTGGTGTCACCAGCTACCAGCAGGGCAACAACATCAAGTTTTTGCTGAGTGGCTTTGGTTCAATTGGTAGACCAGTGATCGATTGGTTGACAGGTTGAATCTTGGCTGTTTTGTTTTGCTTTTGCTGTTTTTCTCCTGCTGGTGACGCACGGAAACACAACAAAACCAAGTTGATCAATGCTTTTTTAAATGTATTAGTTTTATTTCTATATTTATTTACACCTTAAGCTGTGTTTTCTATGCTATTGCTAATTTATTATATTTATTCTACAAATATATTGCGAATGCTATATTTTATATTGCACTTATATTGAACTGTGTACAGTTCTTTTCTGAAACATTTATTTTGTGCAATGAAACACTTTGTTCCCCCCACCCCCAATGTTGCTGCTGTAGACTGCAGATTTCCCCAGTGTGGGACAAATAAAGGTTATCTTATCTTATCTTATCTTATCTTATTTAGCAGAGTAGGAGTGCTGACTAAGTACTCAGCAGGGTTGAAAAGTCAGAGGAAGGCAGGATTGGCCACATTGCTTCCCACTGGGACTTGTGTTTATTCTGTATGTGTGTTACAGAGAAAGAAAAAAGGTACAGCTGACTTTGGTTCGACTCATTTGGTTTTATAATGTACCAACTGACAAACAGCTTCACGGGTTCATGCCCATCGGTTAAAATAAATGAATGAGTTGCATTTACATTATACTTTGAACAAAGTCGTTTCCAAAATAAGTTTGAGTTCTCCTCTGTTTATGAGCAGTGACAGAGCAAATGCCAGCAGATGTCAGTACATCGGAATCATTCAAATGTCGTCTTTCTGTTTCACTTCGCTTTGGCTCAGTTATGATGTGCCCCAGTCTCAGCTCCTTTTCGCTGGACCATGGAAAATGGAGTATCGTCAATGGGTCGTCCTATGAATATGGCACAAAAATAATCTTCACCTGCAACCCGGGATACTTCCGTGTTGGTCCTGCTCACATCCAGTGCCTAGCGAATGGGGTTTGGAGTTGGAGAAATGAAAGGCCCCGATGCAGAAGTGAGTTGTTTTTGTTAGTATTATTATTATTATTATTATTATTTTTTTTTTTTTAATCCAATACAATATAAGGAGATGCAACACTAAAGTATAATATTTTTGAGAAGATACACTAAGTGCAAGGCATTAAACACTGCATGCTGAGTTTTGTAGAATAGAATGGATGAGTTTGTAAACTAATATCAACCCTACTTCGAGTGTCTCGCTTGGCTTCTGTTTCATTATAAGCCTGAGAGAATCCATGTGTTATTCGACATCAATTCAGAGACTCACTTTTGTACTTTTGACGGTTGTGCCAAAGCCCGGTTTAGATATTTTTATAAAAGAGATGAGATGTTTTTTTTTTACTGTACTTTTCTGGCACATGGGTAAACGCCATCATTATAGTCCTTGTGAAGTCTACCTTTGTCTGGGGGTAGTAAAATGTTTTGAAATTACTGCTCAATATTTGGACCGGGAAATGAATAAATAAATAAAATCTGAACGTCTTGCTTTTTCACACAAGTTCTTGTTCTGTTTCCATGTATTGCAGTGTGCCAACAATAACCCGAATGTTGCAATACACAATTCAAAAACACTGACTAGACTTTATTCACCGCATTTTACAGAGCAGGAGCATGTAGGCTGTGCTCCAAGCTTCAGACAAATGAACATGTTTCGGAATTAATCTCTCTCCAATACAAAATAATGTCTTGAGTGCATCAGTTATATAATACTAAAGGTAACACATACATAAACATCACAATCGTGTTGTTTTTGATTGGAAGGTGGTCGGTTGTTGCAGTATTGTGGTCCGTGTAAAACACAGTCCTGCACCCTCCTGGTATTTTATTCCCCTGCAACCCATCCCCTCCATCTTCTTTCTTTTTATCTCTTGCAGTTATTTCATGTGGCGACCTGCCCATTCCACCGAATGGGAAGAAAATTGGGACCCAGATTACCTTTGGAGCATCAGCCATTTTCAGCTGCAACCTTGGCTATGTTTTAACTGGATCGATTGTTAGAGAGTGTCTCCTGTCCGGACTTTGGAGTGGAACAGAGACTTATTGCCTGGGTAAGTGTTCTGAAAAACTTCAAAACCAAAGTCATATTTTGGGGCAAAAGCAGCTGGGACGACTTGGCCAGAATAAGACAGAAACAGCTTTTTTTTTTTTTTTTTTTTTTTAACTTACTTTCCAAATGCTAGTGGCTAATAGTTGATTATGAAATATGTCCAATTTTCTCCTGTTCTGGGTAACATGTGGAAAATCAACATGGTCACCTAATAATAATGTTATTGAGCACATTTATAAACCTTTTTAAGAAACAAGCCCTCCCACACACACACGCACACACGCACACACACACACACACACACACACACACACCCACACACATACGTTTTTGGCCAAAGATCGACTTTTGAAGCGACCAACTTCTCACGAACGACCTGATCGCGCACATGCAAACATACACACACACGCACACAAATACGCACGCTCGCATGCACGCACTCACGCGGGTGCCCACCATTGCACTCCAGCACATATGCACGCACACCATGATGAGCAACAGTTGGAACGGGCCGGAAATAAATGAAAGCTAAAGATACAAACAAACAAATCTTTTTTTTCCCTACCCATTTCCTCCTCCCACCCCTTGTGGTCGACTTGGGACCAGTTCGCTGGCTCCCGGTCGGTTCTGATCAACATATTGGGCACTCCTGCCTTAAAATCAGAGGTAATTCGCTGACTAGCTTAGCGCTCAGTGCCGTTGTTTGCTCATGAGCAGTGATACAGTCATCTGATTGGTTGCCCTCTATGTCAATCAATTAACGGGATTGATGATAGGCTGATGTTGTGCGTTCTGTGTAGTTAGCACCTTCGTTTGAATGGCATCGCCACTGCCGACGCTTGTCATGTGAAAGCCCAGGAGCCGCATTGAAGCATGCGGCTCGCGAGCCACGGGTTGGCCACCCCTGGCCTATATTATTAGTATAAAATATAATCATGAAACACTTTCATAGTGTTTCAAATGTTTTTAAACATCTAAAAACACTGCTCTACGATAAACATGTTTGTCTTGTAATAGTGTGTTGCATGTTGGTCATGTTTGCGATGTGTTCTCAACAGAAACATGTTTTTGTTTATCTTGCTACTGTGATGTGGAGCTGGAGTTCTGTGCTTTTAATCAAAGTAAACGTACAATATAAAACTGGTGTGAATATCTTTAAAAAAAAAAACCTGACCGGAACTGCTGTTTACTAGTCCGGCCAGCTCGGACCTGATAATTAGCTGGTGTCCTGCAACATGACAGGTTCCGGCAGGGCGAAGCTAACCTAACTAGCCAGTTTCATTCTGACAAACTCACTGAGCCAAACAACAGGGGAACCGCTGCCCGGTGAATTGTATTGAAGGTAAAATGCATCTAGGATAGTACTTAAATGCTGTGTTCATGCTCACTGTTGAGATAAACTTTCCACGGGAGCTGCGACAGGACTGCACACAAAAGAGCCGGCAGCAATGTACTTGAGCGCTTGGTGCATGATGTCATTGATAAACACAGATGATGCGCTGCTCCCAAAGTAACATTTTAACCACTGTCACCTCAGAACTGCTCTCCCAAAGTACATACATTCATACAGTAAACGGTATTTTGACACAAAATTAAGAAAAACATTTTTGTGCCCCCCCCATTGAAGACAAATGTGTTTTCTTTTTTTGTTTGTGTGTGTGTGTGTGTGTGTGTGTGTGTGTGTGTGTGTGTGTGTGTGTGTGTGTGTGTCTAGTTATAGGTGCCCAAAAAATAGGTCACATCATGATTGCTGTTTTAAACAAAGAAAGAAAAACATGAATTATGACCAAACATGAAAATGTAGACTGCAGTGAAACTCCTCGACAACGAAACCTACATGGCCCAAAATACCCCCTTGTGTGAAAAACACCTTCATGCATTCCCACTTTTCTGCTCCCCCTACAACGAAAAGTCCCCGTTTCGTTATACGAAACCTTTTTCTCTGCCCTTGCCTCGCAATGAGGTTCACCACAACGAAAACAAGCCTTCTGCAAAAGTCTAATCCGACCTCAGCCTGCCACAGCGACTCCTACTGCTTCGCTCCAAAATGGCAACAGCAACCACCACACTGGTTTACACATGCGCATTAGTACAGGAAGCATTTGTTATTGTTAGTTTCAGATGCAGCACGAACGTTGCATTGCTAAAATGGCTCCAAAATGGACCTTTGCATGCCAAGGAGTTAAGAAGAGCTCTGATGCTTGAAGACAGGGTAAAAGTGATCAAAATGAAAGATGGAGGAAGCAAAGTAAAAACAAGAAATTGATGTCAGTGAATGCTGATCGTAAATTTTGCAATTTCTTTCCCGTTTTTTTTCTTTCTACGCTGGCTACATGAAGTGTAAAATAAGTGTTTGCTCATACTTATGCACTATTGGAATATAAATAAACATACCCATATACATTTTTTGTGTGTGTGTGTGTGTGTGTGTGTGTGTGTGTGTGTGTGTGTGTGTGTGTGTGTGTATTTATATCTGAGATAAAATTTGCTGTAGTGAAAAGTCCCCTGAAAATTTCTTGCTGCAAACATGATTTCGTTGTAGAGGAGTTTCACTGTATTTAAACTGAGAAAGATCCATAGGAAGAAATGCACTCAATCAGCAAATCCAAATCCAGTGTTTACCTTGAGTTCGGAAGACCCTTGATAATAACATTAGATATTCAGTAAGACAGTGTTTTGTAAACTTTTTTGAGCCAAGGCACACTTCTTTCATTGAAAAAATCTCGCAGTACACCACGAGCTGAAAATGTGAAAAAAAAAAAAAAACGCTTATTTTAACAATTACCGTGTTATATTGTTACTATTACCATTTTTAACAGTGAAGAATGATGTTATAAAAGCTTGAATTGGAATCAAATGAACACAAAGAAAAAGGTATTTGATAATCTTTCATATTTATTGTTTCACTGTCGTCCTGCATTTACGGGGCACAAATTCACTTGTCTCTAGTGGTCGAAACACAAGGCAATTGGCTAGCTGTTGCTGCTCCCTAGCGGTATGGGAGGGTACTACACGATTACTTTCTGGGTGATAGACCGCATAGGCATATAAATTGGATATTTTCCCGCGGCAGACCTGACAATGGCACAGGGTTTGAAAAACAGCAGTAAGACATCAGTGTGCTTAACATCCATTAATTGGAAGGCGGGAGTTTATCTGCAGGATGTCAAGTTTGTTTCTTTGTTTAAGCTCCTATCTCACCAAGCTGAGAACAATTATGAATGTTTTCCACGGTAGCAAATGTTGCATTCTCATCAGGGTTTGTCAGGATTCATTCTGGGTCGCAAATGTTGGACAATCATTCGCCAGATGTTCACCCATAATTTTCTTGTCCCAAGGGAATTTTGCACATTGCAACAACCCCCCCCCCCCACACACACACACACACACACACAAACAAAACGTTGACGAATGTCTGGCAACCATTTGGCGAACATTTGCGACCACTGACAAGAGCGCAACATTCACTACCTTTGAAAACACTCGCTATTGTTCGCAGCTCAGTTGAATAGGAGCGAAACCGTTCATCACAAGAGTCTCAAAGGGCTTCGCAAGCCCACAGTTGACAAATACTAGCAAAATCCTCAATCTAAAAAAAGAGGAAACCTCAAGAATGGATGACAGATGGAGGCAATCCCCCTTCAAGGTTGACAAGGCTGCAATGGATGCTGAGAGGGCAACATTTATTGCAAACACATTCTGCGGTGTGATACAGTAGGACAACATGAGAGTCCATTTCATAGATGAAGCTTTGCATATAATAGATGAAGACACCTTTGGAGAAGTGGATCCTCCTCAGAACTTGGCCCAATCGGTCGATGCCGAAGTCTTTGTAGTAATGTCTATGGGAAAGTGGCCCACTTCAGCTCTTGTCCCGGTGGGTCGGTGCAGAATCCATACTGCTCCTTCTCCAAGCAGGGGAGGAGGGGACAGGAGAAAAGAAAAACGGAGGTAAAACAAGCCTATAGGTGGTTTCACTAAATGCAACAAGTATTAAGTTTAGATTTAAATAAATCTACCGAGGTAGCGGATATAGTTTTCTCAGGTAGGACATTCCGGAATACTGGAGCACGAATAGAGAACACTCTACAACCTGCGGGCTATTTTTCAGCTCTGAGAATCATCAAAAGACCACTGTGTTGCACACAAAGGTACTAAGACATAGCGTCCCACTAAATCAGGGAGAGTGGAAGCTGCCAGGTGGTGGAAATTTTATGATTAGGTAACAGTACCTTAAAATTGCCACTGCAAGTTGGCGAGTATTGGTATAATATGATCAAAGTTGCTTATCATCTTCAGGAGTTTTGCAGCAGCAATTAGATACGTACAATACCTAGATTTTAATGTTCCTTTCATCTTCTTCCTCCAGCTGGTCATTGTGGCATTCCTGAGCAGATAGTGAATGGGCAGGTGATCGGTGAGAACTTCGGTTATCGAGACACTGTGGTTTACCAGTGCAACTCTGGATTTAGGCTCATTGGCTCCTCAGTACGGATCTGCCAACAGGACCACAACTGGTCTGGACAACTCCCAGTGTGTATCCGTAAGTACTTAGTACTTCTGGCAGTCCAGTGGCTGATGAATTACATGGGGCCTTGTGCGGATTGTTTTGTGATGTATTTGTGCCCGTGTTAAAAGAAAATGAACACTTACCGTAAAAAATGCTTTTACTTGAAGAATTGAGTCACACAATCCAAAATAATCTACCGGCGTATGTGAACATAAGAAGCAGCTGTCCAATGTTATGATGTAAAGTGAACGGATGTTGTTGCTGACAAAAATATGAGAAACATTGTCAATGTCATATTTTTTGGAGTATTACAAGTGGCAGTCTTGTCCTGATAATCTGACCCTCACCTATTGACTAACTGAAAGACACATTTTACTTCCCCCCATGAACACATCTCATTATTATCCTTCATTTCCCCTGCTGTGATTTGAAGGTAATTTTATGGTAATGGTATTCCTTTATGATATATAAGTGTCAGCCCCCCCCCCCCACCACTCCCGACGATCACCTCTTAATTAATTGCTCTCCCTCCACTCGTTTTCTCCCCAACACTCCCCCTCTTCCCTTTCTCTTTCTTCCTCCACCTTCCACTCATGTCCCTGGATGATATTTGTCAATACCAGCTGTCACGTGCGGCCATCCCGGCAGCCCCATCTACGGGCGCACCATCGGCGAGGGCTATAACTACAACGATGTGGTGCGTTTCTCCTGTAATAAAGGCTATAGCCTGGAGGGGCCTTCTTCAGCCCAGTGCCAGGCTAACCGCCAGTGGAGCCAGCTGCCTGCAACATGTAGAGGTGACATTTATAGCATTGGCACATGAATGATGCCTTGGTTTATTTTTGCTATAATAAATGTTTAAAAGGTCAACTACAGGAGGTAGGCACACCTATTGCCATGGGCAGGCTATAGGGGGATATAGATATTTAATGTTCAAACTGGTTAATGTTATT
>NW_017806059.1:3375942-3397302 GCF_001891065.2 Hippocampus comes | reverse complement strand
AAGAGTTGGGTCCATGCTGAATTGACACCATATTATGTATGGCAGCTGTGCAAAGATGGGAAAAGTCAGTGAAATGTCTATAATTGTTTTCCAAATATATATATATATATATATATATATCCATCCATCCATTTTCCAGCAACAAAACACCGGTTTGGAACGTTCCACAATTGCAGAGATTAATTGGAAACAGGTGAGTGTCATGGTGACAGGAACATTCCCCAAAGGCTCAGTTGTTCACAAGCAAGGATGAGGTGAGGCAAGTCGTCAAACAGTTTAAGAACATCTGTCAAGATAGAATTGCAAGGAATTTCGGATGTTTATATCTGTGGTCCATAATGACATCAACGAATTCGGTGAAGCTGGAAAAAGAAATTGTGCACATAAGCAGCAAGGTCGAACACCAACATTAAATTCCCTTGACATTCAATCCCTCAGGCAGCACCACATTAAAAACCAGGATTATTGTGTAAAAGGATATTGCCACGAGGGCTCAGGAACACTGCAGAAAACCATTTTGAGTTGACACAGTACTATAAATGCAAGTAAAAACTGTACCGTGCAAAGTGAAAGCCATGTATCAACATCACCCATGCTTCTCTGGGCCCGAGGTAATCTGAGATGGATTGATTGAAGATAGAAAAAAGTGTGTTGTCTTTTGATGCGTCTACATGTCAAACTGGTTGTGGAAATCATGGATGTCGTGTTCTTTGGGGCCCAAGAGGAAAAGGACTATCCAGATTTTTTGCGAAAAGTTCAAAAGCCAGCATCTGTGACATTATTTGTCAAGTCTGAAAGGTACATACGGGTTTTGGAGCAACACATGCAGAAATTCAAGCACCATATTTTTCAGGGCCATCCCTGTTTATTTCACAAGACAATGCAAAGCAACATTCTGAAAATTTTACAACATTGTGGTTTTGTAGTAAAAGAGTCTGCCAGCAGTCCAGACTTGTCTCTCTTTGAAAATGTGTAGTTCAAAATATGTCAACGTAGACCCCGGATTATTGAGCAAATTAGGTTGTACATCAAGAGGAAATGGGAAAAAAATCCGACCTACAAAGCTTCAACAATTAGTATTCTCAGTTCCCAAATGTTTAATGAGTATTGTTGAAAGGAAAGGTGATGTCACAATGTGTGCCCAATCCCATGTTTTTTGGGATGTGTTACAGGGATCAACTTCAAAACGAGTGAATATTCACAAAAGAATGACTGACCGAATCATGAATACGAAATCAAGTTTATCAGTTTGAACATTAAATGTCATGCCGTTGCAGTGTATTAAACAGGGATGAGATTTTTCCACTTTTTGGTGGAATTCCGCTTTTTTCCAGTCAAAATGGAAAAAATTATTTCTGGGCTGCCGGACTTGTCTTCGGCAGACTCGGGACTCGCAATGTTTACAAATAAAGTTTGCAAGCATCCATTTTGAATACCGTTTTTTGTCGCGAAGCATTAGTTTGTCCTTACTTCGTATATGGGCTAAAACTTGTTGTGATTGGTCGCTATATCGGCAAATGCAGAATCACAACCAATCCGTGTTCGCCTTCCTAAACCCCTTTTCTGCGAATTATGAATGGTTTTGCACGAGGGATGTAGTGTATTGAAATTACTCGCGTATGTAGTCTGTATTAAACAAATTCCGAATGTTATCGAGATTCGTGACGAAGCTAACGTGTGTCAGATAGATGCGGATCTGAAAAACAAGTTTCGATGGGACTGGTTGGATAGAAAGCTGACGGTGTCCCCAGTAGGAACCAGTAAAGAGGAACCATTGTCTGTGCTTCTGTTGGATTTCGTGAAAAAGCTCGATGTCGCTGGTAAAGCTCTGTGTACAGTGTGTGACGATGTCATTCTATACGGAAAATGCATTCATAACCCATATATAGTAAAAAGTTTGGGACTTCACTATCACTGTATGACGTAAGAATCAACAGCTTTTTATCACATTTACACATTTTATGAATATCAGTAATGAACAAATCTTAAATATGGCAGGGAATGTGTTTCCTTTTTTAGCAGCAAATTTGAAGTTACATGTTGGTGCTCACCAGGAATGCATAAGCAAAATTGCACAAAGGCCTATGTCAAATTTTCATTCACTTGAAAGAATAGTGAACAATCTTGCGATTTTTTTCTGTGAAAGTTTCAAGTAGTGTGTACTGTACATTGAATATACTTCATCTTTAGCATGTTTAGTATAAAGTGCCAATTTTGTAAGCAAATAAGGAATGGTATTTCAACAAAAACTGTAAAAAAATTTTGATAAAATGAATGGTTTTAAGGCTTTAAAATCTCTAAAACCCATTAGCTTCTGGGGGTTTTGCCCCCCTGTTCCCCCATCCGCGGCGTTGCCCCTGTACCCCACTGGGGGCCTGTGGCCCACAAACCCCCGGCTGATTTTCAGATTTTTTCATCTCTAGCCACTCTCATCCCTGATTCAATTCAATATAGGTTGAAAAACATTTGCAATCATTGTATTCAGTTTGTATTTTTATTTTACCAACTTCAGTGGTAAAATAAAATCGATCGCAAGTCTATATCTGCAACAGCCTTACTGAACATGGCAGGTGTGTAGGCTTTACGATTAATATGTCGCTGTTTGAACATAAGACCTACGAGTTTCCCAGTTTCCTGTAATTTTCCTATTTTAGGAAGAAGAAGAAACTGTTGGACTTTTTTAAGGGTGTGTAGTTTTTTTTTTTTGTTTTTTTTTTTCCAAGTTGGGATCATAGTTGCAATTCAAAACTACAAACCTTTATGAGTTGAGTTGTGAGTTTAAATGTGGGGTGTAAATGACTCCATAAAGGCAAACTTAGATAATAAACAAAATGTTCATATGTCATTAGGATTTCCGATGTCAAAATATGTCTGTAAGTATCTATAATTACTCACATTCAGCCAGCTCTGCAGAGCATTTGCATTATTGAGGCAATTTGATGTTGCTCTGAACTTAATTTCACCCTCATTGTTTTTCAGTGCCCTATAAATCCTTGTCAGCAGCGGCGTTTTGAAGATTTAGCTACTCTGAAAATGGATGCTTGTGAATTTGTGTGCAATTGACGCTTTCAGTACTTTTGTTTTCAGGAAAAAGTGTCTGATGTTCCTTTCATTGTCTGTGCTTAAGATAGCTCAGACCCAGTTGTCACCATTTGCAGAAAAAAATATTCCTCGGGTCATGTAAACCTATTTTAATTTTGCTGATATGAACAAGGCTGCACATGGTGTTTATTCAAATGAGGCATCAAAAAAGGGGTGAAAGGAGATCAAAATTTGAAGGTTTCTTGAGTGATGCATCCTTCTATGTCATGTCATGTTGAAATAAAATGGTCGTGGTTGATGTAGTTAAGACAGCACACCGAAATGAGATAGGGTTTGTGAAAATGTTCTCATGCTTTGCTTTGTGATTTAACCGACAATATTATGTGCATATTATTGAGGACACAGCTAACATGTTTTAAGTTGCTATAACCATTTGTTAAAACACACAAAGCAGCCTAATAAAGCACAGGTGTCAAACTCCAGGCCCAGGGACCAGAACTGGCCCACAACAGCATTTTATGTGGCCTGCTAAGGCAAATCACATGCATCGACATAATCAATCCATCCGTCTATCCATGCTCTACCTTTTATTCAGGGTCTCAATCTGTGACGAGCTCAAAGGTCCAGTAAAGCCCCTATCCACTGAGCGGGGAACAATTGCCAGTATTTGCGAAGGCAGTGATTGATTGTGGCCTTCTCGTCAGAGTTCGTTCAAGGCCACAGATGTTAGCTAAATGGTCATCAGACGTTCGGCACATTTTCATTTTTTTTTTTCCTGTCGTAAGGAAATTTTGAACATGTTCAAAAATTGCATACATGAGCATTGAGGGCCCCCAACAGAATGAGGCAGTCTCCAGGGGGAGAGATCTCCAGCACACCCTTCACTCCAAAAAGGGTGGGTACTTTAAGCTGCTGTTTGGTGTATAAGCAGCAGCAACAGTCAGGACCTTACCCAAAGGCTGAGGGAGGCTACCCTCGAGTTCAGTGGGGTCACCCTCAACGTACAGGCTCCAAACCAGGGGGCAATAAGTATGCCCACACCTGCTCTCCGCGTCTCACCACGGGCAAATCCAGAGTGGGAGAATCCGAGCCCTCTCGAGAGGACTGGTACCAGAGCCCGAGGTGTGTAAGTAGTGAGTCCGACTATGTCTAGTCAGAACTTGTCTGCCTCACACATCAGCTTGGGCTCCTTCCTTGTCCGAGAGGTGATCTTGCAGGTCCCGAAAGCTAGCTTCTCTACCTGGGAATCAGACTGCCGCTCAGCTCACAGGGCATCCGACCCCGTCGAGCCATCCCACAAGTGGTGATCTTGGGATATGGGACACATGTTGCCCTTTCTGGCTGTGCATGGCTCGGCCTCATGGGTGCAGGCTAGCGAGCCCCACCTCCAGGCCAGTGACGGGCAAGGTAAAAGTCCAACATTTTTATTCGTAAGGGGTCTGAGAGCCGTGCTTGGTCTGGTGACTCACCTACAACCTGTTTGCCATGGCTGACCCTGCCAGGGGCCTAAAGCCACAGACTACTTACTTCCTGGGATCATTGAGACACACAAATCCCTCCACGATGGTAAGGTGACTGAGGGTGCTTTCTTCCAAAAAATTTGATATTGCAATTGTGTTTTGTTACCAATTCCCCTTTAAAATTAATTGAAAAATAGTTAAACAAAAAAATGGCTTCTCATTTTAAAATTAGGTATCCGTGAATTTGTGTGTAAAACAGGGTGTCCATAAAGTCTCTTTACCATGTCAAAAATTTATTAAAAATGCAATTTATTAGATATTTTATTCAGATTTGTTCTATTGTACTCAGTGTTTAGTAAAGTTTTTTATCATATTGCATTTGTGGTGTGGGATCATGTGCAATCGAATAATTGGTCCATTTTTCTTCAACGAGACATCAGTTTCTACAAATGTTTACCTTGACCTTTTAACTGAATATGTGGCACCACAACTGAATGACCTTCAACCAACCATCATTTTTCAGCAAGATGGTGCACCACCACATTGGGGGTTGCATGTTCGTGGGTTCCTCAATCAAACATTTCCAGACCGGTGGATTGGGAGGGATGGGTCAATTCCTTGGCCACCACGTTCACCAGATATCACTCCCCTGGACTTCTTTCTATGGGGCTATGTTAAAGATATCGTGTATTGAACAAAGATAAGGGACATTACTGACCTAAAGCAAAGGATGACTGATGCCATTGCCACAATTGATGAGGCTATGCTACAGAGTAAGAAATCGAGTACCGTCTTGATGTGCTTCATGCAACTAATGGTGCCCATGTCGAAGTGTATTAAAAGAGGTAAAAAAAAAAAACTTTAATAAATGCTGAATACAATAGAACAAATCTGAGTAAAATATCTAATCAATTGCATTTTTAATACATTTTTGAAATGCTAGAGACTTTATGGACACCCTGTATATAAGGCGATCATGTATTTATATGGGCTCACATTTATAATGGTCCTCCGAGGGATAGCCTAACTACGATGTGGCCTGCAACAAACATGAGTTTGACCTCCCTGGAGCAATTGTTTTGCGCAGCATATCATTTTACTTCCAAAAGCCTGTCTTTACTTTTAGTTGTATTTTGCTTAGTTTTCCTCTTGTCTGCTGCCTCTTGGCCAGGTCGGCATCACAAATGATAATCTGTTTGTAATAGCCTTACCTGGATAAATAAAGGTTGAATACCATAAATACATCTTTTTTTTTGTTTTTTTTTTTTTTATATTTTGATATTTGGATAGCCAAATCAAAATTCAATTGAATAATCGGATATGCAGATTAAAAACAACAACAAAAAAACATTCTTGGTCATTAGTATTGAAGACAACTAAAACACATTTCCACCAACAGTCTTTCATTTTTAGATACTCAACATTTTATACTTACATTTAAACTATGTGGAGCAGCACACTATTTTTCTCTCTAGAAACATGAGTAAGATTTTAGAGAAATCTCTCCCGATAATTTTTGGTCTTGGCGGTGTACACGAAAATAAGTGGGTATTCGGTACTCGAGTCAAAAATGATGCCTCCAGCATTTTTGTATTTTTTTCAGTCATGATCCCCAAATGCCTCGGATTTGTTTGAGCTCTCATAAAAAGCAACCAACCGGTACATTTTTTTTCTTTTTGTTTTCCATACAGTGGTGAATTGCACGGACCCTGGCATCCCTGCCAATTCAATCCGTGAAAGCAAGATTGAGCACGGCAACTTTACATTTGGCAGTGTGGTGTTCTACAATTGCAACCCTGGATATGACCTGTTTGGCTCCTCGGTGCTAACCTGCCAACCAGTTGGCCACTGGGACAAACCTCTGCCAGAATGCATCGGTACTGTGGTTAATTCAACAATTATTCCTGCTTTCGTTCTGTCTTTCATTCTTTCTTTATTTATTTATTTTGCTCTTTCTTGTTTATTTCTTTCTTTTATTCTTTTGTTTTCTTCGATTTTCATTATTTTGTTTTCTTTCTCTTTTTGTTTCTATATTTCTTTTGTTTTTCCTTTGTCTTTGTTTAGTTTTTTCTTTCTTTTGCTCTTTTGTTTTCTTTTGCTCTTTTGTTTTTATTTCTTTTGTGTTTTTCTTTCTTTCAGTCTTCTGTGTTCTTTCTTGTTTTAGTTTCATTTGTTTTTTGTTTTCTTTTTTTCCTTCTTTCATTTTCCTTTCCCTCTTTTTTTCTTTCTTTCAATCTTTAGTTTTCCTGTTTTTTGTGTATTTTTTTCAAATTCTGTCTTGCTTGCTTTCCTGTTTTATTTGTTCATTTACATTCAATTTTGCTTTTTTCCCCCATTTTTGCTATCTGTCATTCTTTCTTGGTTTTCTTTTTTCCTTTTTTGTGTTTCTTTTGTTCATTCTTTTATTTACCTTTTTTCATTGTCTTTCTTTCATTTGTATTTCCTTCCTTTTTTCATTTTTCTGTTTTGTTTTTATTTTTTTCTTTCTTTTTAGATTAACCAAATATCATTTGTCTTTTGATTTTCTCTCTCTCCCTCCGTACCTGTCTTTCACTCTCATATCCAGTTTTACTGTGTCTATCATTTCTTCTTTATTCTGCTCTCTATTGTGAACAGTGTACATAAATGGTTCGACGGGGAGCCTTTTCTGAAAATCGTTGCTCATCTCGTATCTAAGTAATAGAGTGGAATGCTTTTTCAAAGTGCAACAATTTTGAAAATTAGCCTCTTGTGTTCGAATGTATGTGCAGCAGTATATGAGATTGTAATGTTGCTCCCATGCTGAGAGAAATGACTTCACATTTTTGCAAAAGACACATGATTCTTCTTACAATATAAATATACAAGGGACACAATGTATTCCAACCGAAGGTATTAATGGCTGATGCCGATCAATTGGATTTTTTGGAAATTAACTTGCACTTGACAGTGGTAATTAACCAACACAAACCCAAGAATAACTACCAATACAGTGCATGGCCAGTGACCTTCAAAATATACATGCAATCAGTATACCGTACATTTTATCATGCGTCCGGAAACATCCGGACAGAATCAGATTCTGCAAACGTAGACTCAGATAAAAGTTTTGGACAAAAAGTATTTATTGACAAAAAATGGTGCCAGACTGACAAAGTACAACTAATGACGTGGGTTACAAAAAACCAGGATAAAACAAGAGGAACCAAAAAACTCTTGCAAAAGGCAAGGAATAGATAAATGAAAATAGTTTGTCTCAAAAGGACAAGAGGAGCCAAACCCGTGTAGAACATACCGTGGATAACTCAACAAACAGAACATGACAACATGTGGTTGACAACACAAAGACACCAGTGTGTCTACTTTCACACCAAATATAGTCATTTCAAGAAAATACATGAATGTTTTCCAATTAAAACTGTCCTGTATTCTGCAGAGACAAAAAAAAAGGTTTACTTGTGGATATGCTGATGAACCGCTCTTACTCCTTACTTACTCCAGTGCACCCCAGTGGGGCCAAATAAAGGAGCAGTATGTGTAAAGCTTTTTTTTTTTTTTTTTTTAGCAATCCGGTGGGTGTTTGAGAAGCATGAAATCGTGTCACATACTGCCTATATGGATTTCTGTTTTATGAAAGGCACTGAGCCATGCAATCGCAATTCTTCCATCCATTTGTTTTTTTCATTGACATTCTTATTTTTGACTGCTCACTCTCTGCAGAGGTGGACTGCGGACAACCAGGATGTCCTCCACACGGAGTTATGATTGGAGAAAAGTTCACCTTTGGCTCTACGGTGCAATATTCCTGCTCTGGAGACCGCCAGCTCGTGGGAGACTCATCACTCACTTGTCAGCTTAATGGCCATTGGAGTGGCCCGCTGCCCCACTGCTCAGGTACACGCACACGCACACACACACACACACACACACACACACACACACACACACACACACACACACACACACACACACACACGCACACAACACTCTAATAGAATCGCATTAGACAACATACTTGTCCACATAAATGAGATGTTTAAGTCTTTATTCTCCCCTCAGCTTCCTATGACATTGACAAAAATGTAATTACAAGCATCACCATCCTGACAGCATTTTGTACATTTTTGTTGAAATCAACAATTCACAATGGATGGGCTGTTATAGGTAGTGTTAATTTTGTTAATGAAAACTACACAAAAATATTTTCATCAATGCACATTTTTCACCGGATGAAAACTTGACCAGATGAGACTAAAAACCCCGTTAATAAAACAAAACAAAAAAAAAAAAAACTGGGCCTAAATTAGGCTGCATTTTCATGGCCTAATGAAGAGAAAACAAAAATGCTGCTCACTAAATTAAGACTGGGCGAATATCAATGGACATTTTAGGTCATGAACAAAGATGACACAAATGTATGATTTTGTCAAATTATCTCTCCTTCTCCTCCTCAGTTATTTAACTGTTGTGCCAATAGTTATCACTTGAAATAATGGTATCCCCTGCTACAATGAGTGAGAACTTTACGAGTTTGTTTTCATTTAAGGTTTTTTTTTTTTGTTTTATTATTTTTTTTAAGTGCTTGCATTCAATGATCGATTGCTGCGTGGAAAAGAATGCAAGTACTGTACTCATTCGCACCAAACAGCAATAACCATATGTGACCAAATTGGGGGTATGTGGAAACATTTTATAATTTTGCACCAAAAATCAGATCAGCCGCATGTCAGCTCAAGTGTCAGGGGCAGTTTTTTTTTTGTTTTGTTTTTTCTGCGTACAACCACATTGCCACAACAATTGTCACTCGATTGAAGAGACACATCGCAACTCACCACAAAGACATCTTGGTAAGTTAACAAAGAGTTTGAAAAACAACGGCTTTAGAGTTCCAACAAAAACAAACAGACCACGAAGTAATGCTGTCTCATGTACTAGCTCCTAGCATGTAGCGTTAGTCGTCACTTGTTGATATAATTGGGTGTGAAGTTGAATTTGTGCGAACTGAGATGTGTTATACCGGTCGGGCAACTATGGTTTCATTTGCATTGCTAGTTTAGTTTGGAGTATGAGCTAATCTACGAGCGGCTAGCGAACTATCGCCAACACAAATCACCTGGATAGCTGCACATGGATGCAAACTAAAAATTCATCTAGTTAAAATGAAATAAAATAATATTGCACACTTAATTGAGAACAACTTTAACCGACATTTTCATACAAGAAATAGCCTAAATGTGAAAGTAAAGTAGTCTCTGTTTTGAATGTCTGGACTTTCCAGAGTTCTGTGATATCAAAATGGGGTCCCAAGCTGAAAAAAAATGTGAACCACTACTTGTGGGGCCTCTTTGAATCCTTGTTTTGGTCAAGAAAATTTCCTTTCCTATTGTAGCTGAGTGAAATTAACCAGAAGTACCTTGAGGGGAGGATCCTTAGAATTCTACAAATGTTGAGGAAAGGTGCCTGCAAGCAACCTTTAAGACCCCTTTAGCAAAGGTTACTACCGAAACCAACATTTGCGAAATGGCATTACACACAATTCTTCAAAGCAGCAACATTTCAAGCAACAAGACATCAACATAGTTGACAGACTATGTGAACATGTTCAAATTTCACTCTAAAAATCCAATTTACAAATCTCACACACAAGGCGCATTTTGTTCTTTCTATTTCCTCTTCTGCACTGTTCACACACGTCTTTGCTGCAATATTTCAAGCCTTGAGAGGTTTCATCCTCTCTGAATCATTTGCTCTGAGTGCATGTAGAGAACTCACAAGATTGCACGCTACCTTGGCCTCTCATGGCAATGTTAACAAAGCTTTTAAATGTTGGAAATGAACCACACCCTTCTTCAGTCTCAATTACAGTACTTTCCAGTTCCAACTAGCTGAAAGCCAATCAGGAAGGTCACTGAGCATTTGCTGGTTCTCACCACTGCCATTTAGGACTCCAACACTAAAATCTGGAACATTGCTTGCAATTGTTAGCGATCACAAATGAACTTCCATATCTTTCCTCCAGACTGTTACTAGCTGGATAAGATGCTGTGTCTGTTCTCAACAAGAAGTAACTGTCAGCCACCTTTCTTGCAGGACCACCAACATACTTGCGGAGGTGGTAGATCTTTTTCTTTACTAGGATGTTCTTTCTTTCGATCAGCATTTGAAAATCCATTTTCCAATGTACTTAAGTGGCTTGCCATTAAAAACCTGCAGGCTCTGGTACAGATAGACAGCTTATCTTGATGGGTTTGGCGAACGCAATGGCCAATGCAGTAACTCCATCTTCCTGCATGCCGTTGCTTGTAGTTTGCCCTCTAGTGGTGTTTTGTGACATAGCGAATGGCTGTGCACTCGGATTGAGGCATGAAGATTCTATCTTGGGTTCAGATTGATTTACTAGTGGTTTTTTTTTTCTTTTCTGCTCCCTTCATGAAGAAAGGTCTGATAATTTGTCATCTGGGTTGCTTTCTTGTTTATAAACGTTTCAGCATTCATTTACTTCAAGGTTTATAAATGTTCAAGTTTCTCCGTTTTGCTCTCACACTGGTTTTCAACATTCTCTGCTTCCTGTCTTGCGAGCCTTCCTTTTTTTCTGAAATTCAAGAGCTTTTAGTTTCTTTCTTTCACATTCCATCTGTTCCGTTATGTTAAGAGCGGCTTCAGTTGCTGCTAGTTCTACTGCTGCATCTTGTTGTTGCTATATCACTTTACTCTCATCTTCTGCAAGATTTGCTCATGCTTGTTGCATGATCTACGAAACTCTATCATGTGTCCAATCTGCGGCGTGTGTCCGTCAGGAGTTCCACAACTATGTAGCTCTTCGTTGGTGTATTTCACTTCTTCTGAGGTATATTTCATTCAATCAATGCGCTTGTGCAATTTTGCGCCAACAGGGTCATCAAGTGCTGTTTTAGCTTGTTGAGCAGCAGTTTTCCATTTGTCATAACTGACCTTGAAGCAAGCTTGAAGCTTATTTATGCTTTCTTCATGCCGTGCTTGTCCTTTCTCAGTGAGCGTTCTCATTCTTCCACTTTTCCTCAAGGTCTCTGCTGCAGCAATGTGTTTTGTGCTTACTTGAGATGAGCTTATGTCTGAAGATTGTTCATCAGGAGATTCATCTTGTTTCAACTCCATTTTCAGTGTCACGGCCTTGTTGGTGGCCCATGTCATTTTCTTGTCTATGCGCTCCTATTTAATTTGAATTTAAGTGTACTCAGATAAATAGTGTGGCTTGAACTCAACTTTATGGAACAACCTTTAAATAGTACAAACTTAAATGGTCAATATTCAAATATGAACCTAAATGTGTGTTGTAAAAACCTTAAAACAATCTCTTATGTAATATAATACAGTTAAACAGGTGTTCCAAAACAGGAGAAAAAAATTACTTTAGTTGGCCAGGTCAATCAAAATAATGAATTGCCCATTAAATGCCTTAGTGTAATAACTGTCACTTAGCATCAAACAAGCAATTCCCAAATTTAAACTTGTCATTCAAACCACGGCAGGTTACCCTTTTCAGCACTCATGGATTCCCTCAAAAGTTATCAGTGTCCCCACTTCTTCCCATTATTCATGCTCTAAATGTTCAGTTGAATGTCAATCCTTTCTTTATTAGGTGGTAACACTCCTCCTTATGAAAAAGACCACAGCGTATGAGATTTAACTGCGTTATCTGATTTAACTTGCGTTATCTGATGAGGTCACGAGTGGCACGGGGCACCCCAATGTTGCATGAGCTCACCTATTCTGTTCATCTTATTTACAAATGACTGTGGTAGTTCCCAACCAAATCAGTATGTTGTAACATTTTCAGATGACACAGTCTGCTCACTAGTGACTCTGGCATCAGCAGTCACTGTGACGGGATAGACACATTTGTTGACTGGTGTAATGAGCACCACCAAAGCATAAATGTGGAAAAAAACTGGGAAAATGTTATTTAACCCGAAATCAATTGGCGACCACAGACCCATTTCTATTAATGGCGCGTAGATGAAGTAGGTCTCCTTTTACAAATACTTGGGGATTTACAGGGATTGCAGGCTTAACTGGCAGACACACATATCAAATGTCTGCTCGAGGATCCATCAGCGCCTTCACTTCTTGCGGCGGCTGAGAATATTTGGAGTTGGCAGAAGCATTATGTTGATTTTCTACAGAGCGACCATTGACTCAGTCCTGCGCTTTGGAATAACCAGTTGGTTTGGAAACCTAACTGTTAAATACAAAAATCAGATGACCAGCTTGTTTAAGACAGCAGAGAAGATAATGGGGCAGCCCCTACTCCCTGCTCACCAGGATATATATGTCCAGTTTGGAAGTCTTCTTTCACCAGCGGATCGCACGTCATGATCACAGCGTCCATGACCTCAAACACGTCTGATAAAAGCTAAATTTGAAAGTAAACTGCAGCATCCATTGACAAATACCGAGAATAGTTCAATTCTCCTCTCCCATTTAGATCCGCTTCATTTCCAAGCACCGACACTCAGTTCCACACACGCACATCTGTGCTCCGCGCCGACGCGCCTCTCTGCTTATCCTCAGCTCCACCAGCCATCTATCCGGCTGGACCAATGTAGGCTGTCCTACAGCGCCGACATGTCTGCTGAACAAAATCGGGATGTGCAAAATGCTGCCCATTAGTGGTGCACAAAAACACAAGCGTGCCACGGCTGTCAAGCGGTGACAGTCAAATTGCGTCAACATTCGCCTCCTCAAAATCAGTGCCGGTACATGCACGGAAGGCACAACCACCAAGCACAGAATGTCACGGAAAAATTACTGAGAACAGTCCACATCAAGTCCACAATGGATCTACACGAAGAACAACAAACACCATATGACAAAAACAAATGACAAAAAGAATGCAGAGCTCTTGAAAAGTTCTTGAAGAGGACTGCCAACCATGGCACCAATTGGGACTAAAAAAACAACACCATCCCAAAAATGCCGTCAGACCCCCCGAAAAAAAGATCAATACAAAACTCAATCAGCACACAAAATAAGGAAATTCACATACATTGATTAAACCAAAAAACTGCAATATTTATTTCATAGGCCACATTGACTCAAAAGCAAAAGAGGTCCACAAATCTCAACAGAAACACACATCTTTGGGCCAAACTCCGAACTTGTCTTCTTGGACAGCATCTATTGTGGCTATTAAGTGCATCAACTAACTGTCCCCGAACAGCTACGTATGAAGATCCTCTTCTTCAAAGTGATTTTAACCGAAAATAAATTACCTGAAAATTATGACTTATTTATGTCTGTAGCTGTGGAATATTTTAGTATTGGGATATTCTACTGAAAATTTTAACGAATCACAGAGTATTCGGATAAAAAAATAATCATATTTTTTGCATGGTTATAAATAAATAAGTTTAAAAAAACTCATTTGCACTAAATAATGAACGATCAACTCGTTTTCATTTTTAGACAATCAACAATTAATGCTTAAATTTGATCTGTGCAGTGCAGCAAACTAGTTTCCTCGAGTCACATTAGTGGGAATTTACACAACTCTCTCCCCAAATTTTCTTCTATGAGACAAAGTGACGATACAACCCCAGTAGCGATTTTGCTGTTGTACACCGGCTAATGCATCGCACTTGAGTAAGCTTGGTTTGATAAAGTGATCAGCAGGAACGGCGACCATGTCATGCTGTCAGCATCACTGTGTGCAGTCATTTAACTCTTAAACTGTGATCCGATGGCTCGCAATGTCTTGCTTGCTTCGCGGCTAGCTGGAGCTGCCACAAGAGAGTCACTGTAATTAACTCTCTAGGTTGCGGACTTTACCTGCAAAATATTATCTGAATTAGAAAAAATAAATAAATACATAAATATATTGATTATTATTTTTTGGTGAGGAATTACTCAAAAGTTTTTCATAGATTTTGGAATTGCCCCATTGTCTAATAAACAACGGGTTTTTATGAATTCTATTTCTGTTTGTGTGTATCCACACCTTTCCTTTTGCTTTGAACACATATTTCTTGGCCTCAATGACCCTCTACTTGTGACAAAAAAACAAGAAAAAGTTTCATGGCTATTTTTTTTTTTTAATGAGTGTTCTCTCAACATCATTTTAGTGTGAGACTCGAGCATCTTCGTGTAGTCTGTCAGCTAAGTTCCTGTTGCTTTAAAGATTTCTGCTGGAAAGAATTGTGGGTAATATTCTTTCTGAAGGTTGCAACGAGGCAACTTTCCAAAGCATTACAGTCCAGGGGTGTCAAACTCAGGTCCTGGAGGGCCACTGTCCTGCATGTCGTCCAAGTCTCCCTGTTGCAACACACCTGATTCAAATGATCAGATCATCAGCAAGCTTTGCGGAAGCCTGACATTGAACCTGTTCATTTGAATCAGGTGTGTTGCAACAGGGAGACTTGGGAAACATGCAGGACAGCGGCCCTCCAGGACCTGAGTTTGACACCCCTGCATGACACAATTCGAATGATCCTATCCTCCAAGTACTGTATTTCCATATCTCAACTCGCTTGAAAAGGGTAGGAAAGAAAATTACCAAGGCAAAAACAAGAATCCGAAGAGGCCCATAGTTTTCTAGCAGTCCAAGAAGCTCTGGCCGAAGGGGGTGCACTGTCGGACCGGGTGTACTGACAGACAGGAGGTGGTGGGGTGTAATCAAAATTAAAAAAAAAACAGACAGGAAGTGGTGTGGTATAGATTTTAAATGAAAAGTGGATACACTCGTAGACCAACTTGTGAAACATGCATTAAGGGCAGTGACGAACGACACTTGTTTCCCTCTTTTTGTGACAATCAGGCAGCAAACCTTGATTATTGTAAATTAATTCCGTTAAACATTTAATACAGGTCAATAATGAAAGCACTGTTTGAACATACAGATCCATAATAGTGTGTGTGTGTGTGTGTGTGTGTGTGTGTGTGTGTGTGTGTGTGTGTGTGCGTGCGTGCGTGCGTGCGTGCGTGCGTGCGTGCGTGCGTGTGTGTGTGTGTGCGCGTGTGTGTGCGTGTGTGTGTATGTCGATAATCTGTTTCGATAATGTTTAACTGTGTGTGTAACAATATGTTTTTGACCAACAAGATCCGTATCGATATTTGGCCTCACGATTTGACACAACCATATGATTTGATTCGATATGATGTCATTGATATGGTATCATTGATATCAGAACATACTAATTCTCTTCATCATGCGAGTTGTAAGGAGTTCGTTGAGCGGTAAATTGCCTCCGCTTTACCCTTCACACCTGGTATGGGAGACCCCAACAAGATCCCATTCACCCCCAGACATAGACTAACGTTGACAACTCGCAAGAATGGGAGGTTTCAATGACCCAAAATAAAAGAAAGAAAGAAAGAAAGAAAGAAAGAAAGAAAGAAAGAAAGAAAGAAAGAAAGAAAGAAAGAAAGAAAATCCCACTTCCTCCTGTGTGGGAATGCACTTGTCTGATAGTGCACCTCTTCCAGCCAGACTCTGCTCCAGCCTTTTTCTGTTTTATTAGTCGCTGCTACTCTGTAAACGCTTCAGTTTTATTCGGTAACTAAAATTTATTTTGACCATGTCCATATTTCCCACGCTGTACCTCATGTCTATGCTTAGGGGAAAAAGAAAACAATTTCTGAATGGTTACTTGAAAGAGAAGTGGGCTAACTTTAATGGGAATGACGGTCTATAATTGAATTAGAGAGAACCTAAACAAATTTCTCTCGCCACTGACTTATACAACTTTGATCTCCCTACATCAGGGGTGCCCAATATGTTGATCGCGATCGACTGCTATCCCACACACTGGTCCCGAATCGGTCGCGAACAGTGTAGGGGAAATGGGAGAAGAAAAAAAAAGATTTGCGTGTTTGGGTGTGTGTTAGTAATACATATTTTTGTGTTAGTGCACATTTCATCCAAAGCATCATATCAGATTCACTTTCACAAAAAAAGGTAATTATAAAAAAACATTTAAAAATCAGGTCACCTTTAACCTACCGGAAGTTGTCAGCGGTCAGCAGTTTGCTATTGCAGCTTGCGATCAGAGCTGGTCCAATGTATCTTTTTATATTATTCTTGTTCTCGTTCAAAGTTTGCTTCATGTACAATTCACCAATGGTACTGGCAAAGAATGGGAATCTGGAACGCTAAGAGAAACATTTTAAAACAGTAGACGTACATACGATAATATCCGCATTTAACGGGCTGCAAAAGTTCGTCCTGTGCCAAGGTAGGCAGTGTTTTCCTTTTCACAAAATGTTTCTGTTTCGTTCATGTTAGGGGCCATTATGGCTGTTGCTCATCATGGCATGCAGCGCGCGTGCGTAGATGTGTGTATGAGTGCACCTATGGTAACGGGTCGATGGCAGAAGGTTGATTGCTTGAAAAGTAGATATTTGGTCAAAATAGGTTTGGCCCCACTGCCATACCTAACCATATTGCTGTGAGAAGAAAAAGAAAAAAATATTGTAGGTGAGCAGACTTAAAAATTCAGCAGGGGATTAAATAATTATTTCCCCCACTGCGATACAAGCAAAAGAGTTGACATTTGTAGGTGGAGTCTTGGAGCAGGAAGTCTCGTATTGTTTGAATATGTTATACTGTAGACCAGGAGTGACCAACCCGCGCCTCGCGAGCCGCATGCGACTCTTTGGCTGGTTCAATGCGGCTCCCGTGCTTTCACATGACATGCGTCGAAAACACTTCCGCGGTGGCACTGCGATTCAAACAACGGCTCTAAATACACAGACCGAACTACGTCAGCCTATCATCAATCCCGTTACTTGATTGACATACAGGGCAACCAATCAAACGACAACTAAATCACCGGATTGACATACAGGGCAACCAATCAGACGACAACTGAATAACCGCTCATGCGCAAACAACGGTACTCAACGCTAAGCGCTAAGCTAGTCAGCTTAAAAGGTAGGGGTTCCCAATACTTCAATCGCGATCGACCTGGAGCCAGCGGACTGGTCCCAAGTCGAGCGCGAGCGTTGGGAGGAGGAGTGTGTGTGTGTGTGTGTGTGTGTGTGGGTGTGTGTGTGTGTGTGTGTGCATTCTTGCATGTGCGCAATCAGGTCGATGACGGGAGGTTCGTCGCTTCAAAAGGAGATCTTCAGTCAAATATGTAGCAAGCTGACCCAAGTAGTAACTACTGCAGCTTGTGTATGTGTGTGTGTGTGTGTGTGTGTGTGTGTGTGTGTGTGTGTGTGTGTGTGTGTGTGCGTGCGTGCGTGCGTGCGCGCGTGCACATGCGTGATGTGGCTCTTTGCAGTAACACAGTAAAAAAAATGGCTCTTAGTCTCTGGTTGGCCACCCCTGCTGTAGACCGTCGCCACAGTGATGAACCAGCTGTGGCGCAAAAAGACATTTGGATAATGCCTATGAGTAAGGTTCAGACAAATTACAGAATAGGATTGTTAACAGCTGACTGAGCACATTTACTGGCCTCAAACTATTCCCCTGTTGAGCTCTTCCCGAATTTTTGAAACAGCGCCTTTGTGGCAAAAATAATGGGCCATTACTGTTCACCACATCCCAGTGGAGCAAAACATTTCAGCATTTCCCACTTTTGAAAAGACACACCAGAAGACGTTTCGATGTGCCTGCAAAGAGCAAAATGTGGAAAATAACCTAAAAAGTAACGCATAATCCTCGATGATCTCATCGTGACAAGGCAAAAGTTGTTTCCTGTATCAATTCACTCCATAGGAGGACATCATCTTTGACTTTAACTGAAAGCACGCCAGAGGAAAAGACCGATTTTTTTGGATGCGCTCCTTTTTCTTCCTGGGCTCTTCCGTCCCATCACCCTTAAGCTCTTGTGAGCGTTTAAGTGGATTCTCTTCCTTTTGAATGCTGACTTGTTTTGTTCAACTCACTGACCCAGATGTAATGTTAGTCAGCAGACCAGTTTGCCAGCGTTTTGTTCTTCGTGTTGCAGTGTGAACTCTGCACTCACCATCATCGTTTGTGTATACTCTTGTCACTCCGAAGTATCGGCATCGGTGAATTTGGTCATACGTAGTCACGAGAAGAACTTGAATCTACATCAATGTCTGCATTTGCTTTTTGTTCTTTATGGATTTGAGTTGTAGAATAGCTAATGTCTTCAGGGTTTAATTTCATCCATCCATTATCTGAAGCCGCTTAATCCTCACAGGGGTCGCTCCGGCGTGCCGGAGCCTATCCCAGCTGTCTTCAGGCAACTTGAACTGGTTGCCAGCCAATCGTAGGGCACACATAGACCATCGCGCTCGCAATCACATATAGGGACAATTTCGAGTGTTCCAGTAGCCTGTCATCCATGTTTTTGGAATGTGACAGGAAGCCGGAGTCAACCAACACAGGCACAGGGGAGAACTTGCAAACTCCACACAGGTAGGCTAGAGCCCGAAATCGAATCCTGCATTGTGAGGCCGGCGTGCTAACCAGTCTATCACCGTGCCGCCCGGATTTAATTCCAATAAATTATTCATGATTCGAAGAGCAAAGAAAGTACATCTACTAAAAAAAAAAAAAAAAATGTATAAAAGGAAGGTTTTAAAGAAATGTATGTTTCTGGTATGTGAGCAAATGATTGCTGACTTATAATACATATCATCGCCGTCCTGTAAACACCACATATGCCCATTTTGGTCTTTTTTTTCACATTTCTACATGAATGGGCTGTCCGACTTTCAAGAATCCCATGAATGTAGTTTAAAAAAATAAATAAATAATCCGTGTGTTTCACAGGACAGAGATGTTGTACTATCTCAGAGTTCAACTATTCAGCTACATTTTCATGATGATTATGTGACTTTGATGAGCATGCCGTCTATAGAGGATGGAGAAGACATGAAAGAAAAAAGTAAAACATGACAAAAATGTACACAGGTGTTTTTCGCAGGACAGTGACGATGTACCATATTTTCCGCACTAAAAGGCGCACCTAATAGCCTTCCATTTTCACCCAACAGCTAAGCTATCTTAGCTGTTGTCGTTTGTTCAAAGCTGATCTGTGACATGTGTTGCGTCGGCGCTGATTGGTTGAACCACGTGCGTACGTGCTCACGCTCACGCGCACATAGCAGAGAGCAGCAGACTATAGAACCGCTGAGGCGCGCTTCACTCGAGTGGCGTCACTACAGCTCTGCATTTCCTTGAGCGTCGCTCCATCTAGTGGATGCATTGTAGATTGCGTCTTATAGTGCACTGCATCCAATATATGAAACAAAAATTACAAAATAAGCCATTCATTGAAGGTGCGCCTCATAATCCAGTGTGCCTTTTAAGTGTGTAAAATACGGCACTACCTCCGAGGTCAATTATTCAGCTACATTTTCATGATGATTATGTGACTTTGATGAGGATACCAAAAGCACTTTGTGATATGCACTCTCATAGATCGAGGGTCACCAAGGTCGCTCCCAAGGACCGAATGAGTAGCCCAAGGGCCTGTTGTGAAATACCTCACCAGTGGTGGAACATTGGATTTTCCTCAGAATGTTGTAGGACTGATCATTTCAAAACGTAAACTCTGGCAGAGTGGTTTAGAGATTCAATTAAGGTATATTGATATTTGTTTGCTTCCTAATTATACTGAGAAATTATTAACATGGTTGTTTTCACATATGTAAATATCATTAATTATGAATAATGACATAACATCATTAAAAATACTTTTAATCAATTTTGTGTGTATCGGATTGGTTGCCCTTCACATGCCCCATCGTGTTTATTTAAATGAAGGTTTTCAAAAAGGCTTGCGGAGTCATTTGCCTCTTGCGCTCAGCTTTTGCATGGTTGAGTTGAAGGCCTTTAATTTCCTTACAAGACATGAAGTCAAATCCTCCACCATCCCAATTAGTGAGATTATAGCTGTCACAGGGCATGTATTGCCGGTCTGCCTGACCTAAACGAAGGAGTCTCATTAAGTCCTGGCAGATGCTTTTGGGTCACACACACAAACACAAATGAACACGCAGAATTCACATGCGGCTTGTCTGAGGGCACGCACTATGGCACGTATATGTGGCTTTACAAGACAACGCTCAGATGGAGAGAACTCAAGAGCAGTCGCTCCAGACACACTTGACTGCAGTATAACGGTAGCGAATGTATTCACACATGCTCAATGTTTTACCCGTGCCACACACTGGCGTATCATCTCCAGTTGACGTGACAAATCCAGTTGTGTGCTTCTGAATAATGATGTGCATAGAAGATAGGAGCTTTGCACAGTTAAGCTTTGTCAACACACTATTAGCTCAGCTGCTTGCTGCTCTGTTGGCAGAGCAAGCAGTCAACACACAGGAAGTGCTGCACAGCTCCAGGAAAAGGATCTCTAAGCCAATAAGGAGCAGATTTCTTGCAAAAATGCAGGATGTACTTGAGGTACACACAGGATAAGCGGCTCAGAAAATGAATGGATGGATACCCAGTCAGCAAAATTGGTCTGGCCCAGCTCTGGCGCAGACACGGCACGACACTCGGCCCACATACCGCAATGAATGACGGTCCTGCAGTGGCCCGGGTCTGGCATCCATGATCCGGGCCGCATTCGGCCCGGATCTGAGCCGCATTGTATCACCATATCCGGCCCTACTCCGGCCCGAAGCTGGGCCAGAACAGGTTCCTGATATCAGCCTTAATTCAACCTCAACTAAGCCACATCTTTCATGAGCCATATTTGACCCACATTTAAAAAAAAAAAGTCTCAAAAACAACTGTTATAAAAATATGTTTATTGTCATAATTTGCGAACCTCACATATAACTCCACATACACTGGAAAAATGCACTGTTCTTTATTTAACAGTGAACACAAAGTCCAAATTGGGATGCAGCTTCCTCTTGAACGGTATTTTTCTATCCATCAAATTGTAGCGCTCTCCATGCACTCTTTTCTTCT
>NW_017806059.1:3346624-3373061 GCF_001891065.2 Hippocampus comes | reverse complement strand
GAGCCTGTGTTCCTGTTAGATTGACATCGAAATAAGCCAATCACCGATCTTTTAGTGTCGGCATCCGTGGGAGCACTTTCAATTCTCATTATGTTCTAAATCGAACTGGAGACGACTTCTAATCATTTTAGCGACACTCTCTTTGTTGAAAACGAAAAGCGACGAATTAATTTTATTACTCTGCTGGGTTTTATTGTAGTTGCTGTAGTTGTAGGACACGAGTTAAGTTCCTGGAAAAACGCCTTGTTGGTATGACAGGGTTGCGAGCGTACACAAGAATTAGGACGTGCGTGTGCAAAACACGCACACACTGGTGTGTGTGTGTGTGTGTGTGTGTGTGTGTGTGTGTGTGTGTGTGTGTGTGTGTGTGTGTGTGTGTGTGTGATGAATGGAATTACGCATCGGTGTGCAATTGTAAAACAAGGCTGTGTGTAGAAAAAAAAATCTGAAACTGGATTTAGGAGTGGCTCAATACTGGCTGGCCATTTTCGGGCCGGAGTTGGAAATTGATTTCTGGCCCAAATACTCCACTCCACAACCGGCCCTCATCTGGTTTGCCAGAGTCAAGCCAGTGCCTCCTTTGCCACGCCTGGGCCGTGTTCGGCCCACATGCGTTATGCCATTGCCGACACCAGGCCAGCTGTGCCGGCTTCATGCCGAAGCCGGGCCAGATGCCTTTGCTGACTGGGTACTTACATTGAAATTAGCACAAAATCAGTCATGAGACTTCGCCATGCTTTTGTTGCATGTAAACCTCAGTCCAACCAACCACATTGCTCCGTTCAAGTTTGGCGTTGATCAACAGCAACATCCAGCCAATGACAATCATCTTGCAGAGTGCGGCAAGGAGAGAGAAAGGGAGCAGAGGCAGCCGCAGCAAGACCGCACACACCCGAGAAATCCATTTCCATGTGAGCTGGAGTTGTGAGCATGTTTGTGAGACACTGTCAAGTATATTCAGTTCACATATTGTTTTTTTTTAACATATTAGATGATGGTTTTGGCAAAATCGTCATATTTTGTGTCTCTTTTTATAGTGCTTTTAATGTTATACATAAAGCATTTTGAATTGTCTTGTACATAAAATGTGCTATACAAGTGAATTTGCATTCCCTTTTATTTGGTGGGACACATTAAAAATAATTTGTGGTAAATATTAGTGAGCTAAATTGAGCCATGGGATAATTGGAATTGATTTCAAAAGCAAGAAAAGGGGGTCAAAATTAAATTACACAAGTCACCGTCTTTACGTGGTTTATATGGAGTTTTTTTATCCCCATTCCAACTGAAATGATTCAAACTGAAGACCTCTGGTCGTTTGCCTGTGTGCTCCACCGCGTTCATCAGTAGAACCTTCCTATAGCAGTGTGAGGACACGCAGATCTAAACGTTCACATGATTTATCAGGTTGGACTTTGTTTGTCACTTGAGGAGCGGAAGTTGAAGAAGCAGACATGACACGGAAGTTGAAAAGTAAAAGTCTTCGTCCACAAAAATACAAAGTAACTGGATAGAGAAGAAAGTTGACATTCTGACTCAAAGAAAGCTTTGACGTGCTGAGGTGTCAGTGAGTAACTCAAGTTTATATACTGTGAGACATCCGGCCTATATGACAGGATAAAGGTGACATAACAGAAGAGCAACTGAAACATCAAGGAATAAATTTCCCTCCCTTTTTAGCCTATAAGATTCTTTTTGTGACATGGATTTTACTTGGTCTTATTTATATTCATAAACAAATATTCTTTTAACAGTTATGTCAACTAATGATAGATATCAATGTACAGTGGAAGTTATTGAGGTGTATTTAGTTGGGATATGCAGAAAGTACTGCTGTATCTTCCAGTACATTGCTGTGAGAAGAGAATTTGGAACAATGACAATGTGCGCCAGGCTCTTGAGATCAACCTTCGTGTGTCATATTTCACAACCCCAGTATGTTGCCACTTATATCTACCCCGCTGTCTTTATAGATTGAGAGCGGCTGGTGTCAAACCATTAAAAAAAGTATGACTCCTGCAGGTTGTTGGTTTGGTGACAACATCTCGTTGGAGTCTTGGGTGTTTCATTGCAGCCTTCAGAACAAATCAAAAGATATATGAACCAAAGTATTTTTTTCTGTTGTGCTGCTTGACAGTTGGATTCACGGTGGTACATATCAAAAGGGTTCATCTGTGAGAGTGTAGGGTTTGCCAAAGGGCACACAAGCTTGTGTTTTTGCTTTCATTGCTCTCTGTGTGGTTATCTCTCACTGCAGGCAACATCGTGGGGACCTGTGGGGATCCTGGCACGCCTGCACATGCCAGCAGAGAAGCAGGGAACTTCAAAGTGCGAAGCAAGGTGCGATTCACCTGCACAATTGGACATACGCTGTACGGCTCAGCAGAGAGGATTTGCTTCCCCAATGGGACGTGGTCAGGCAGACAGCCATTCTGCAAATGTAAGGGAACTCTCACAATTATCTCACATTAAATTATTTTGAAAGAGAACAATGCACGATCATGAATAAATGTATTCCCAAAAAGACAGGAATATGAAGTGACTTATTAACATGAATTTTAACCCATAATAGTTTCCATTTAAATCATCCATCCATCCATTTTCTAATCTGCTTGCACTCACAACGGTCGCAGGCCTGCTGGAGCCGATTCCCGCTCACTTCGGGCAGTAGGCAGGGTACACCATGAGCTGGTTGCCAGCCAATCACAGGGCACACATAGACAAACAACCTTTCATGCTCACAATCACACCGAGGGACAATTTAGAGTGTTCCATTAACCCGGGGGTCGGCAACATGCGGCTCCAGAGCCGCATACGGCTCTTTAGCGACATCTAGTGGCTCCCTGGAGCTTTATAAAAAATGTTTGAAAATGGAAAAAGATTTTGATAGTAGGCTAATATAGCTCAAATAGATATAGATACATGTTGCAGCTCCGAAAAAGGAGAGCTGTGGTGTTGGGTTTTTAAAACGTACACTTTATTTATGCTTTTAACAGTCTCGACAAACACAGACACGTCTGCGTCCGACTCCGTGCCTTCTCTCTTCTCGTTTGACTCGAGAGGTGTTCAAAGACAGCCTAGAAAAACGGAAATTAATGATCACTTCACTGACACTAAGAAAAGCAAAAATAATGCACCAAAACAAAAATAATCAAGCGAGGAAATTACAAAATAAATTCTATGGGGGCATTTGTGAACATAAACAATTCTGAGACAGTCCAGTCTCCTACATGCATACAGCATGTGTTTCCTTCATTGTAAATTTTATAGAAGGCTTTTATTTTTTTGTGGCTCCAGACATATTTGTTTTTTGGGGTTTTTTTTGTCCTATATGGCTCTTTCAACATTTTGGGTTGCCGACCCCTGCATTAACCTGACATGCATGTTTTTTGGAATGTGGGAGGAAAACGCAGTACCTGGAGAAAACCCACGCAGGCACGGGGAGAACATGCAAACTCCACACAGAAAGGCCGGAGCCTGAACCGAACCCTGCACCTCTGCATTGTGAGGCCGACGTGCTAACCAGTCGACCACCGTGACTCCCATTAAAATACAAAAAAACACCAATAACTTAAATATCCATTCAACAAGCACAAACATATGAGACTTACTGTATAAACACTATAAACTGTATTTTGACGTCTGTATTCAAAAAGGCCCTGTTATGGGTTTTTAAGACGTCCTGGCAAATTACACTGGCTACTGTGTGTGTTTAGTTTTATTGAATTTAACTGCAGTGTTTGCTACTATGCATCAGAGTATTCTGTTGGCTCCTTCGCAGCACCAGATGGTCATTCGTGGTTGCACCCTGGAGAGATTTAGATGCTTTTTGGGTGACAGAACTTTTCGTGTTAGCCTTAGTTTGTCCAGAGTCATGTCACTGTCATGTGGTGTTCCACAGGGTAGAAATCTGGGATCTGTGCTATTTCACTGTATCTGCTCCCTTTGGGTTCCATCTTGCCAATGACTGTCAAATGGATGTCCTGCTGAGCATAATGGATGCTTTCTCATTGAGGCCACTTTTGTCCTGGCTGGAGGAAATCAAGACCAGCATGGCACTGACTGAATTTTTTGAATTTCAATGAAAAGTAAACAGAAGTGATTTTTTTTTTCTCCTCTCGATCAAGTTTAATTTGAAAACTGCTTTGCCTAATTCCCTGGAAAATGTGAAAGTGTGATTTATGCTGAAAACTAAGATTTGACAATGAGCACATATGCTCAAGCACACTCTCACGGGTGTGCGAGGACATCACTCACACACACACACACACACACACGCACACACACACACACACACACACACACACACACACACACACACACACCAGGTTCCATAATCCTGTTTCGACACGCACCCACACACACGCACATATTGGTAAGTCAGTCAGGAGACAGTAGGGACAGAGGCAAGTGTAGACATGAAACAAGTGGCAGCCTATCTTGAAATCTGGGGAAAAGTGAGAAGAGTGAAAGAAAAGGGTGATGGGAGGAAATGAGTGATTGAGCGAGACTGTGACATAATAGAGAAATTGAATGAAAACCAGACATCTCAAGAAGAGTTCAGAAGGTCTGGTGAGTTGGCCTGCCATATTAGAAATGCCACTGTCACTGTGCCAAGATGGCCAACAGTAAAGAAGAGAGAAAACAAACTCTAAAATGTACCTCAGTATCCGATTGAGGTCCCTTTGCAGGATGACGAGCTGGGGTTGTCCCGATAAATGTCTTCAAAATTAACTATAATTTATAATTCCATACAAAAGTTGCCAAAACGACAGTCGCCAAGACACCTTGCAAAAAGCCCTCTGTTGGTCAGGAGTCATTGGGTGGAAACCCTCTCATTAATATGGCATTTAGTTGTAAAATGTAAACTGTGAAAATTACTTCGTGAGGATGAAAAACATCACAATCCTAGATGCGCAATAGTCTTTAACACAACAGATTACCATACCTAGGTACTGACAGTTCTTAATGATTCCAACATGTATGAAATACTAAAACGAGACACAACCAGTGGGTACAAGAGAAAAATTACTGAGTACCTAAAACTTTACAACAGTCGGGAACCATCAACCGCCTATATCCACGGGAGACCATTACTGGCATTTATGACCTGACGAAAATACCACCCTATAGTAGGCGTAGATAACTTTGGTTCCTCGAGAGTAATATCCTCTCCACTCCAGCACACCTGATTCAATTGATCATGATCGTTTCAGCCTTCAACAGAGCTTGCCGATGAGCTGATCATTTGAATCAGGTGTGTTGGAGATCGGAGAGATCTAAAATAATAATAATAATAATAGTAATAGTACATTTCATTTATAAGCGCCTTTCAAAACACTCAAGGACACTTTACAACCAAACAGGAAATGGCTCTCAAGGAACCAGAGTTCCCTACCGCTGCCCTGTAATGTCAATTTCCTGAAAATGGAGTAACACCTGAAAATGCCATCACATTTGCACTTAACTCAAGAATGTAATAAAACCCAAGAATGTAATAATTTTAGAATTTCAACTCACCTCATCTGTATTTATAGAGCCCTTTAAAACAACCACCGCTGTAAACAAACTGCGGTACATGGAACAAATTCATACAACAATGAACAATAAAACAAATAAAGGAATCTTAGTTGTTTTCAACAATACTGCATTGTCTGGATCCCATTTTGTACTTACTTGTACTACAAACGTAGGAACCTGGTAGTTATTTGTCAGCTCAAAAATAATTTCCTTTGAAAGAACTTGAGAGTGCATCAATATGACCAAACAACGGCACCTCCTTTTTAAAAAATCCTGACGGCCAATAAGAGATTAATCGAATTAAAAAATAACAAACAAAAAAAAGACGTTGCACATCTGAAACGCTGCTTAATCAACATGTGCTTCAAGGCAGATGAACACAGTTAGGAATTTGACGCCAATTTTTCGACGCCAATACTTGTCCTTTCAATGAAAATAAATATTGTCTCCAAATATCAGTGAGTGGCCTCCTTGGCTGCTAATAATATAGGTTTCAGGTTTCAACACTGAAAAAAAAACATTGGTCTGTCATCTAATGCAGGGGCATCACACTCATTTTTGTAATGGGCCAGCTATGGTTTCTCTGGGAGGGCCATGATAACTGCGTACCCATATAAATGTATGATGTTATCAATTTTACATAACAAATTGATGGATATCTACTTTGGAAATCAGAAGCGAGTAAATTGTTCATTCACCTATGTTTCCATTTATTTTAAAGGTGCGATTGGCCACAAATAAATCTTGCAGTGCCTCATATGTTAGTGTTGTGAAGACAATTTGTGAAAGGAACATGAAGTCAACGGACATTATTTACCTTCGTGGGCCACATAAAATGATATCGCGGGCCACATCTGTCCCCCGGACCTTGAGTTTGACACGTGCTCTTATGGCAACCAATACAAATGTTAAAAAAAAAAAAAAGTCTATTTTATTTATTTATTTATTTATTTATTTTAACACAATAGGGGTTTGAGTTAGGTGGAGGGGGGGGGGGAATAAAATAAAAATAAAGGTTCATAGTTCTGTTCTAGCGGCCCGGTGGCCCAGTGGTTAGTGCGTCGACCTCACAGTGCAGAGGTCGTGGGTTCGATCCCAACTCCGGCCTTCCTGTGCAGAGTATGCATGTTCTTCCCTGGCCTGCATGGGTTTTCTCCGGTTTCCTCCCACATACCAAAACCATGCATGGCAGGCTGATTGAACACCCTAAATTGTCCCTAGGTGTGAGTGTGAGTGCGGATGGTGGTTTGTCTGTGTGTGCCCTGCGATTTGCTGGCAACCGGTTTAGGGTATCCCCCGCCTACTGCCCGAAGATGGCTGGGATAGGCTCCAGTACCCCCTACCCCCACACCACCCCCGCGACCCTTGTGAGGATAAAGCGGATCGGAAAATGGATGGATACGTTGTGTTCCATTTGTGACCAACAGGTGGCATTGGAGGACTTCTCCAGCGTTGCACCTGATGTTCATCATGTCACTGGCCCTTTTCTGTAAAAAGGACTGCCACGCCGACCACTCGGCGTCAGATCATATCTGCTAAATGTTTTTGCTAAATGTTTGTTTTTTGTTTTTTAACTGTTTAAACCAAATTTGACCTGAAACACTTAAATTTGATTCTTGCCTTGTTTTGGATCTGTTTAGAGTTCGGAGGAACAATGCGAGCAAACACAATAATGTTAACTCATTCATACATTCCATAACTTTTCATACTGATTTTTTGCAATGCAGTTCGTAATGATGATGATGTTGATGATAATTTGATGATGCCAATTTAGCTTCGATTTTTTTAGTTTGATTTCAATGTGGTCATCCCAGATGACCTATGGTTTGGAGTAATCTGCTGCATCTCTTAAAATTGTTGATAAATTGTTAGCTTTTCAGTCAAATGCAGACTAACGTGGTAAATTGAGGATACTCATACAATGATGATATTATCAATGGTCCACAGTAACTGAGACAATGTTAATTTCTTCTTCTTGATTGCCTTTGCCTCTTGTCCAACATTATAAGCATGAAATCTTTGAAAGTGTATTTAAACATTCACATTAAACGTTAACAGCTGCCTACTTCCTGTGTTGAGGCCCTATCAGTGCCGTGACGGCGAGTGACTCATTGCTGCTCCTGCTTCGCTCATTAGTATTCCTTAAATAAAGCTGTTAGACTATGGATGAAAGGTTCTTTGCTGCTTCACGGCCTCTTAAAACAAAAACAAGGCTTCCCTGCATCCGCTTATTTGAGGCAAATAGGCATAATGAGAGAACAAGCCAATGAGTTTCATTTACCCTTTTCCAACTTTTCTAATGAGCATTAAACAGTCTTTAAAAAAAGAAAAACACTCCATGTGGTCCAAAGCAAGGCATCATCTCACTCAGAAATAAATATGAATATCATTGTAACATCAAACAGATTTTTCCAAAACCCTTTAAACACCTAGAGACCAACACAGGTTATTTCCCTGACTCCCAAATGTCAGGTTGTTAAGTCAAAAAATGGAAAATTTGAAGTCCACGATTGCTTTTCCCCTGCGATCCTCACCTTTTCTCATGTCTCACCTTTGTTGCAGCTGTGCAGTGTGGGAACCCAGGGACACCTGCTCATGGCCGTATTGCCCGTGTGAATGGCACAACCTTCTCCCATTCCATTGTTTATTCTTGTTTGGAAGGCTATTTCCTCTCAGGCGTACCTACACGCCAATGTCTGGCTAATGGCACATGGTCTGGCATTGCTCCAAACTGCACAAGTGAGTATTATATGCACGGAATATTGTTGAAAGGTCACAGACCAAAGATTGAAGAGTTTTTAATTTTTTTTTTAGACCTCTAGTACCCATTTACAATGCATAACTATCATTAAAAAGTGATTAGATCATTGGTAGACAGCAGTTTAATCAATAAATAAGATTCAGAATGTGTCGTCTGCAGTTTGAATCTCGCGCCCTCTCGTATTTCCGGAGCTGTGATGTCACAGAACACAAAGAATTAGTGGCTACCGTGGCATGCGACTGTGTGCTCTCTGCGTTCACTTGCTCTCCACATGCTTTCACACTTATTAAACAACGGTTCATTCGCTGTGGCAGTTGGTGAAGTATTGACACGAATGGTGAAGGAAGTGGCCGAAAAGTTGCATGCACCGACAACACCTAATAATGGAGATTGTGAATTGAGTCATCGGAGAAAAAAAACTTACTTCTTCTATGTACTTCTTCTGACTACATGACAAGCTGCCCGACACGGCAAAGCCTGTCAGGATGGCGTGTTCTAAACAGGCCCTTTTCTTGTTTGCTGCTATCTTTGTTTTTTCTGTGCATATGATCCACATCTCCAACTTTCATGCATGGAAACTGCAGCTCAAGATTGTCCCTGCATTGTAACATTACATGTACGACCAACACATGATGATGAATCCCACATGCGCAGCACGGCCGACTGTTCAAAGCTCTAAAGATGTTGCGCTACCAAGTTGAGGTTGCTAGAGCAAATATATAAAAATGTAGGACTGCAAAATCATACCATCCTATTGCCAATCTGCTCTGCGCAGTATTGTGTCAACCCCAAAACAAGCTCCTCGGTGTCATTGTCACGGTCATCAGTTTCACTTTCTCATCCACTGACCGGCTCAAACATGCAGGGTTTGGCAATGCTTGCTTCTGTCGACTCCTGTGTGTAAAAATCCTCTTCCTCGATTTCCAAAACATCACTTGCCACTGAATGTACTGTGTTGTGTCGTGAACGGAAATCGTACGGTATCTCTATGGTGTAGCGTGCTGGTCGGCGACTAAAATGTTACTTTCGGGAACCCTTGCAGTGGCTATAGTAACTACACCCATGATGCCTCAAGCTTCCAGTAGGTTCAGAAACACTCAGAATGAGTAATTTAAAACTATTTTTTAATCCAACTGTGGTTGACCACTTGCAGGAAGAAATCTTTGGAATCTGACATTCTGATTGACTTTAAAGGTTTCCCAGCTGCATAATATTGACCATAGATATGAAAAACAGAGAGAAAATTCTGCTGTTGAAATTGAAAAATAAATGCTCACTGACTGTGAGGTGAAGTGTGCTCAGTTTGAATGAATAGAACGCACATCTGTCAGTAACTCAATTTTATATACATGTGGGCAATTACCCCATCTTTTGTTGCTGCTTACTAAAATAAGATGGATGAATTTGAAGCATTTCCATGGGTGTTGAAGACACGCACAACCACACACAACACACAAAAACAAATTGTCATGGCGCTGACTGTCAGTTGCACATAATTAACTCAGCCAGTCACTGTTCTTAATCTACATCATGAGCTTTGAAAAGTGGCTTTAAAAAAACACTTAAGTCGACACCTAAGACAAAAAGCAACAGATAAATCTAGTGAACTGTCACTGAATTGAAAAGTTTTATTTTTATTATCAATCCTCTGCAAATGAGCATTGCAATGATTAGTACATATGGCAGATTATATTAATCTGTCAAATAGATTTCATCATCCATGACTCCAAAAATTCTCAACATTCTCTCCACTTCTTTTTGTTTTAGTGACACACTCAAGCAATATTACCAATTACAGTCTGTGTTCGAATCTCGTTCCTGTATGTAGTTTGCATGCTGTGCCAATGCTTGTTTCTTTGGCCTCCTCCATCAAAAAACGATTTCCATTGATATGGATTTGAGTGTGAATGTTTGTCCATGACTGTATCCAAATTCCCTATATAGTGCATTGTTGAGGGGTCACGCCTGTTTGTATGGGTGTCGGAATGCCCAAAGAGTTAAATGTAGTGTTCCCATAATTCACTTGGAAACATAGTGAGTATCGATGTATCTCTCATAAGGTTAACACAGACATGAATGCACATAAAAATGCTGGTGTGGTCCTCAAATTAGCGCCAGAAGTCGTTTAGTGCTCATTTTTTTCCTGACCTATATCAACCTCATGGAAGACTTACGGCACATCTGTGCTTGATTTATCATTTTATGTATGTCATTTTAATATAAGTGAGTAAACATCCATCCATCCATTCTTGACCCCCTTTATCCTCACAAGGGTCACGGGGGGTGCTGGAGCCTATCCCAGCTGTCTTCGGGCAGAAGGTGGGGGCGACTGAACCGGTCGCCAGCCAATCGCAGGGCACACAGAGACGAACAACCATCCGTGCTCACACTCACACCGAGGGACAATTTAGAGTGTTCAATCAGCCTTCCATGCATGTTTGTTTGAATGTGGGAGGAAACCGGAGTACCCGGAGAACACCCATGCAGGCACGGGGAGAACATGCAAACTCAACACAGGAAGGCCGCAGCCGGAATCGAACCCGTGACCTCTGCACTGTGAGGTCACACGCTAGCCACTGGCTCACCAGGCCGCCCTGAATAATTGTTTCTTTTTTTTATTCTTTACTAATTATGAGAACATACCAGCGTTCCGTTTCACAAAGCACGTTTGGTGATAACTCCAAGTCCATTAACCCTGAATTGAGTTTTCCGTTTTCAAAAAGGGAGGTAGCTCAAACCAGAGAAAGAGGGGTAACTCTAGCCCAGTGGTTCTTAACCTGGGTTCACTCGAACTCCAGGGGTTCGGTAAATCGGTCTCAGGGGTTCGACGGAGCTTCTGCCAAGGAAGTTAAAAGATACTCGACTCAACATGTCAATTAGATAGGATACGCCCGTTTGGCCATCACTGGCAGCAGATGATCACATTACATTGCTTGTCCAATCAGCGCTGTGGGAAATTTAGTTCGCTCAGTAGTCAACGTGTGACTGTCGCGATAGTACCTCGTGTGATTTTTTTTTAGAATGTTTTAATACATGCTACCTATGTCGAGCAAAAAAAAAAAACAAAAAAACAGTGGTCGGACGAATATGTACCACATGGATTCACATGCATCACGGAACGTGATGGGATTCAACATCCTACCTGCATCATTTGTCATGCCAAGTTGAGCAACTCCCTTCTCGCACCAGCAAAACTGATCGAACACTTCTTGAATTGTTATTTTTCAGTAATGAAGGCTTCGATGAATGTGCAGATGAACTGGTTGGGTCGGTACCTCTAATAAGGTTAAGAACCACTGCTCGAGCCTGTTTCAAAGAGAGAGGTAACTTTAAGCTCTCGGTCAGTTACCGCAGTAATAAAGTCTATGAACCTAACCTGGTCGGGACCAGGTTTTTTCACAATGAACCTCAAGTTTCTCTCTGTCGCCGTCCCCTTTCAGAGCCATACAGTCCATTTCATGTCGTCACTCATTCAGTCAACAGGCGAGTTGGCATAGCCTGGTACTGCTGTCTGTCATTAAAAAAACAAAAACAAAATATCAGGGTCCGTATGTTGGAGGTCCATTTGGCACAGTAGGTGACAAACATGGCGTGTCCTTTTAATAATGATCCCATGGATGAAGGTGCCGCATTACTGTGCAGAGAATTGAATATTGATCAGGATGTGGTTATCAGACCGTGCGTAGATGTTGTAGCATTTTCAGACAATTATCTTTTTCATGTCCATCATCTACATCAGTGTTTTTCAATCTTTTTCGAGCCAAGGCAGATTTCTTTCATTGAAAAAATCCCGCGGCACACCACTTGCTGAAAATGTGAAAAAAAAAGCTTCTTTTAACAATTAAGTGTTAAATTGTGTTTTTTATCTCAACTCAACTCAACTCAACTGTATTTATAGAGCACTTTCAAACAGCCATCGCTGCATACAAAGTGCTGTACATTTTATATTGAAAATTTAAAAATAATGCGATATTATAACACCTTGAATATGAATCAAATCAACATCAATCCAATATTTTATCATATTTCATATTTATTTCACTCAGTGCGATAAATGGTTTGGATGAACACAGATCTGATATCCTGGCAGCAATCGATGAAAGACACAAAGCTCTTCCTCCACAGCTCTCATTCTTTCTATGTCTTTAGTTTTTACAGCAGTCAGGCTATTTCTTTAGCCGCATCTCATTTACAATATAAATCAGCATGTATTGTATTGTACAATGGCTTTGCAGGTGGCAAGTATTAATTGCTCTGCCACTTTTTTGATTCAGCCACAAGTTCAGCGACATGGTAACTTGCTTTCAAGACTCTCTCGTTTACCTTTGCGGTTTTGCACTTCTTTCTGAAAATGACTTCAAACTCACTGTATGAGCGCATTAATACGTCCAGTTCGAGAAGGGTGAAAAACGCAGGCCTCCTCTTTCCCGTTACCGTGGTGACTCAAATCTTTGGCTCCATTGATACTGGCTTTTCAGAGTTGTGGTGCACGTGCTTAACTCTAGGTGAAGCGACTCCGAGTCGATTGAACTGATTCAAATCCACTGTTGTGGAACCGGAATCTCAGTTTTCTATTTCCGAGTAGATCAACTCAGAGTTCAGCATTAGACACAGAGTTTGTTGAACACTTTTTGTGAAACACACCCCCAACAATATAAATACATATCTAACACAAATGAGCTGTATGGCCCATTCAAAAAATGAATTGGCCCCCTTTGACTTGCAGTGTCAGATGTGTGATCTCTAGGCTAACGGTCCAGTGCCCAAGCATTTTTTTTTTTTTTTTTGCAAGACAGACCCCAATGACATATTTTGACGGACCGTTGGACCTGCAACACAGCGACACGGTTGTCCTAGGTCCTGTTTGGCCACTGTCTAACGGCGATGTAGTTGCTGGCGCTGGATCTAGCCTCGTCAAGCCAGCTGCGACAACAACGATTGATCATACTTTACACGACCCACTGCAAGGGTCAAGTTCAAAATAAAATCACAACAAATTGGGCTCTACATGAGAATCAATGCTTTTATCAATCCTAGCTTTTACTTTGAAGTTGGCCTTTGGGAGCAATCGTTGTGGCGACTGTCAGTTGTCCCCGTGTGACTGTCGTGATAGTACATCGTGTGTGTGTTTTTTTTAATGTTTTAATACATGCTAACTATGTCGAGCAAAAAAAAAAAAAACTCAGTGGTCGGACGAATATGTACCACATGGATTCACATGCATCACGGAACGTGATGGGATTCAACATCCTACCTGCATCATTTGTCATGCCAAGTTGAGCAACTCCCTTCTCGCACCAGCAAAACTGATCGAACACTTCTTGAATTGTTATTTTTCAGTAATGAAGGCTTCGATGAATGTGCAGATGAACTGGTTGGGTCGGTACCTCTAATAAGGTTAAGAACCACTGCTCGAGCCTGTTTCAAAGAGAGAGGTAACTTTAAGCTCTCGGTCAGTTACCGCAGTAATAAAGTCTATGAACCTAACCTGGTCGGGACCAGGTTTTTTCACAATGAACCTCAAGTTTCTCTCTGTCGCCGTCCCCTTTCAGAGCCATACAGTCCATTTCATGTCGTCACTCATTCAGTCAACAGGCGAGTTGGCATAGCCTGGTACTGCTGTCTGTCATTAAAAAAACAAAAACAAAATATCAGGGTCCGTATGTTGGAGGTCCATTTGGCACAGTAGGTGACAAACATGGCGTGTCCTTTTAATAATGATCCCATGGATGAAGGTGCCGCATTACTGTGCAGAGAATTGAATATTGATCAGGATGTGGTTATCAGACCGTGCGTAGATGTTGTAGCATTTTCAGACAATTATCTTTTTCATGTCCATCATCTACATCAGTGTTTTTCAATCTTTTTCGAGCCAAGGCAGATTTCTTTCATTGAAAAAATCCCGCGGCACACCACTTGCTGAAAATGTGAAAAAAAAAGCTTCTTTTAACAATTAAGTTAAATTGTGTGTTTTTTATCTCAACTCAACTCAACTCAACTGTATTTATAGAGCACTTTCAAACAGCCATCGCTGCATACAAAGTGCTGTACATTTTATATTGAAAATTTAAAAATAATGCGATATTATAACACCTTGAATATGAATCAAATCAACATCAATCCAATATTTTATCATATTTCATATTTATTTCACTCAGTGCGATAAATGGTTTGGATGAACACAGATCTGATATCCTGGCAGCAATCGATGAAAGACACAAAGCTCTTCCTCCACAGCTCTCATTCTTTCTATGTCTTTAGTTTTTACAGCAGTCAGGCTATTTCTTTAGCCGCATCTCATTTACAATATAAATCAGCATGTATTGTATTGTACAATGGCTTTGCAGGTGGCAAGTATTAATTGCTCTGCCACTTTTTTGATTCAGCCACAAGTTCAGCGACATGGTAACTTGCTTTCAAGACTCTCTCGTTTACCTTTGCGGTTTTGCACTTCTTTCTGAAAATGACTTCAAACTCACTGTATGAGCGCATTAATACGTCCAGTTCGAGAAGGGTGAAAAACGCAGGCCTCCTCTTTCCCGTTACCGTGGTGACTCAAATCTTTGGCTCCATTGATACTGGCTTTTCAGAGTTGTGGTGCACGTGCTTAACTCTAGGTGAAGCGACTCCGAGTCGATTGAACTGATTCAAATCCACTGTTGTGGAACCGGAATCTCAGTTTTCTATTTCCGAGTAGATCAACTCAGAGTTCAGCATTAGACACAGAGTTTGTTGAACACTTTTTGTGAAACACACCCCCAACAATATAAATACATATCTAACACAAATGAGCTGTATGGCCCATTCAAAAAATGAATTGGCCCCCTTTGACTTGCAGTGTCAGATGTGTGATCTCTAGGCTAACGGTCCAGTGCCCAAGCATTTTTTTTTTTTTTTTTGCAAGACAGACCCCAATGACATATTTTGACGGACCGTTGGACCTGCAACACAGCGACACGGTTGTCCTAGGTCCTGTTTGGCCACTGTCTAACGGCGATGTAGTTGCTGGCGCTGGATCTAGCCTCGTCAAGCCAGCTGCGACAACAACGATTGATCATACTTTACACGACCCACTGCAAGGGTCAAGTTCAAAATAAAATCACAACAAATTGGGCTCTACATGAGAATCAATGCTTTTATCAATCCTAGCTTTTACTTTGAAGTTGGCCTTTGGGAGCAATCGTTGTGGCGACTGGCTTAACTTCGAATTAAGGCTTCACAGCCTGCCCGCTGTCAAGCAGGCTGACTGAGTTCCATTATTGTAGTGGGCAAAAGCGCCATGACAGATTTGAAGTGGAACACATTTTTCAGTTTGCAGTGTTCATCCACAGTGGCGCACCGTGAATGTGCACTTCTGAATATTGACCACATTGCATTGCGAGCGAGCGATCGACAGCCTAAGCCACCAACTTATAAATGAATGGACAATCAATAGGACCCCCGTGGCTGAAGCCAGCCATTTTATGTTACCACCATTCCTGACAGCTGTTCTTACTGAAAACATTTCTGTCAGTGTATGTTTTGCGCTAGAATCCTTGTGGAGAGTCATCAAAACCTTTCAAGGAATCAACTCCATTGATTGTATCACCCTTTCAGTGTATTTTATCTCAGTAATGTGAATCTTGACTGACAGAGGTTAAGTTAACATTTCAATGCAAATTTTGTCCCAATGGGCTTTGCTTTCATTTCATTGTTCATCGTTCTGACAACATGACATAGAGGTAGCACACACACTCATACTTTATAAAAAAATAAAATAAAAATTGTGTTCTTACTGAAGAAATGTACATGTAGTGCTTCTCCCACACTTAGTGGTACAACCGTATGCAATGCATGGTGGCATTTCCGCCATTAGAAAACATCATGAAAACGCCAAAGATGAATCAATGTATTCAAGTTAGGCGGGCTTAACGAGCGGCAACGTAAGATGGCCGGCTGTTGCTTTCACGGCATTCTTAGTCTGTGGCGCAAGCGACCAGAGAGAGAGACGACTTTCACCATGGAAATAATTCATTTTATTTTTTTAGAAAATAGGTACAACAAAGGAAATAATATACAGTTTAAAATAAATATTATTTATTGACAACAGTCATTGAGACCTTCATGTGCTGGTTTTGTGGTAAGCGAGAGCGTAGGCAGTTACAGAATTGGGTTGAGGGGCAGAAAGAGGTTCAAAATGATAAAAGAAGTCCAGATAGAAATAGTGTGGATTAGGATAGGGTGGTAGTAAAAGAAGATGGTTAGGGAGGAAATTAAGATAATACTTAAGTTTAGGAAAGAAGACGAAGACGTGCAGTAAGCTATAGGCCTGCGGTGTTGAGTCAAGAAATACAAAAGAAAATAGGAGAAGTGGATACAGTGAAGGTACCGAGGGATGAAAATTTGTTAAGTTGTAAAGATGAGGTGCAGAAAAACAGCCCTGACCTTGGTGAATATTAGGAGAAAAATGATAAGTAAAAAGAAGGTACTGGGGGAGTGTAGGGTAGCATGAGGAGTGATGAAGATATGGGAAGGTTAAAGAAAAGTATAACTGGAATAGAGGTGGGTTACGCCAAATCCTCTTGCTTCAGGTGTCAATGATATGGTCATGCAACTATGGTGTGTTAAGGGAAACTGAGGTGTCCTGGATATCGGGGGAGCGGGGGGGGGGGGGCACAGGTTTGAGGAGTGCTGGGAAGTGGAGGAGAAATGTAACTGTGGACGGCAATACAGGTGACATATGGAGGGTGCGAAGTATGGAAGAGGGCGGTAGAAATCTGTCAGATTAAAGTGGTCAGTAGTTTAAGATCTTTTCAGTCTGATTTGACGCTGTCTCACTTAGGCATAAAATCCACCAACATAACTCTATCACTGTCCCTAAACACAGTTGCCATGACTTTTCCAGCTGAACACAGACTCTTGAATAGTTGTTCAGGGCAGGCAGAGTGACACAATTCCTTGGATTCTCTTTTTGAATCAGACTTGTCGATAGTGGGGCACGGGGACTGTACTCTTGCCGTTAGAATATTATGTTAAAAGCCAACACTATATCGTTGGACATTATTGCCACTTGTTGAAAGAGGGCATACAGTAATATAAATAAATAATAATCAACATCTCAACTTTTACGGGTACTGTGATTCAATTTACTGTAGAGGTGCTTGAGCGACTGTAGTTTCTCATGGAGAAAGAAAGAAGAGAGTAAATGTTGCTCGACTTGGTGGCTGGAAAATTGAATTTTCAGGGCACGTTGAAGAATTAGCTCATTAGCTGGTGTGCAAAAGAAAAGAGACTAGCTCAGTGAACTGTGAAGTTTTCATGGTCTTGTTAAAAAATAAACACTTAATACTAATAATTATTCCTCTTGACTGTATAGTTGACAAGTGTGTTGATTTGCAAGTCATTTTTTTTAAATCACTCTATACTGACACTGCATTTTGAGGTTTAATGTTAAGATTAGATGCTGAATTCATGCCAGCATGCTAATCAGTGTGTTGGTTGAGCTTTTAGCAGTGACCTGGTTTCTTAAATGTTGTGTAAATGAGCATTACAGTTGAATTAAACATCACAGTCCCTGGTAACCAGAGATACATGTGGATAAAAATGTTGCCTCGAGAAAGAAAAACCCACAGTGAAGAAATTGACAAAAGTATTAATCACCCAAAAATTCCTGAAAATTAGCAAATGGAAATCAGGCATTGCTTTTAAATTGTGGTTAAGAAGAAGAATAAGACAATACAAATAGTTTGGACAAATATGATGGCACCCTTAATCTGTACTTTGATCTGCCATTTCTGAAATGAAATGATTTATGTAACTCAGTGAGATTTGTGTACCTGTTGATGGGTGTATTGGCCAACTCCTCATGGGAAAAGTGCTCCAGCTGTCTCAGATTTTAAAGGTGCATTAGGGTTGCGTTTCAACATTTCTGTGAGGATGTCCTTTGGAGGAATGAGATGCAACAGGAACCTTTTGGTAATTAAACTCAATGGTTACAGTTGCAGAATTGAAGCATGGAGATTTACAACGGTACCAACATATAAGAGGCAAGTTTGGAAATATGCTTCAAGTGCACACTCTTTCACACTGATTGTTTGGAATTTCAGAACGTAGTTCAAATGTGCCGTCATTCTAAGTGGACCAAAAACGGAGCACACTAGGCACTCCAACTGGGGACACCATGCGCCAGTGCGTATGGCGATGCAGGTGGAAACAGTTCAAGCCCAAGCTACTGATTGGTTTAAAACACGGGCCGCGATCTTAAATTAATGGGAGGGGAGTGTGCTCTGCCTCTCCGAATACAAACACTCTCAGAATAGTGCACGGGTGTCAGGAGTGATTTCCGAACGCGGCTCAGGTTCCAACATTAAGAATGGTGGAATCTTAGATGCACAACAGCGTACAACTACATTGTCACACAAAACAGGAAGCCATGTTAAATTACCACAGGACTCACTTTTTTTATTATTATTATGAATGGCTTTGTATTGTTTTTCAGACAAATGCTACTGCATTAGCATAGGCCAGTCATTGACTATTTCGTGTTTCAACTGACGTACAAAGGTAAGTAACGTTGCCGTTGTAAGACAGGAACTGTTGTATATGCAGGACTCCCAGTTGTAAGGAAATAATACTCTCGAAGGTACAGTGTCTTGAATGTGCGAAGCATTCAATGACTTGTCAAGATTCTCAAGAACTTTTGGAGAAAAATATTTTGCCTTTGTAAAGCATCAATGATTTGTTTTAAATCGTTTAACTGCAATGATTGCCTCAAACGGTTGTGCAACAAAATAACAACTGAAGGCACAAGGGCCTTCGGTCGTCGAGGGCCGTTATGCCGTACGTTTTAGATGTTTCCCTCCTCCAACACACCTGATTCAAATGATCAGGATTAAGCTCTGAGCCTGATATGCAGGATAGAGTCCCTCAAGGATCGGAGTTTGATGTGACGGTAATCAGGGCAGGTTCATTTATTTTTGAAATAATTCTCTTTGTATCACGTTTGTCAGTTATTTCAGTGTCTACTGAGGGGGGTTCGATCTTTAATGCAGGGTATCTACAGTTTTGTCCTCGTGTGTGAGTAACTCATACTATATATCAGTCAGAATAAATTATGTATAATATTATGCATATTATAAATAATAATGCAGGTAATGTGGTACATGCGGTAAATAACTTGGTCTTTATTACAGTAAGCAAACATTTACAGTTGTTCTTTCATAAAAATTGACAATGCAAAAATGTGTAAAAAATACTAACGCAAAGGAGGGACAATACAGGTCTTCAATTAAAAAAAAATCCAGTTTCTGACATTGTGTTGACATTCTGTGTTTTAGGGAATTTATTGCATTTGGATTAGGTTTCTGTTTTCCTTTTCTTTCCTCCTCAGAGTCCAATAGAGTTCCCTCCGAGGACCCCCCCCCAAGGTCTTCTAGTTCATACTAATTGACCGAGCTCGACTAAATTTACATTGTATTTCCTTTATTGTCTGTACAGTGTCCTTGGGTGGCATGAAAGGCACTTTTAAATAAAATGTATTATTATTATTATTATTATGATTATTATTTGTTCCTCAACTGCCTTTTCCTTCTGGCTTTACTTTTTTCATGTCGAAGGTTGTATTCAAAATAACGTGCAGCAATATAATTTGAGTACCTCAGAGTGGTTGTTGTGGACATCAGGTTGACACATTGTACACAAATGTTTTGAAAATTCAAGACAGTGGAAGTGCTGGTGTAGTAGTCCAATGGTAGACGATATCCTGTTTAGTTCTCAGTATGTCAAGTTTTTCCAGACAATACAAGGATTTTTTTTCTGACTGGTCTGCGCTTGAACATTGTTTGCATGCTCGGGATTTGTCAAAAATACATTTAAAATGAATTACGCCGGCGGCACTGTGGTCTACTCGTTAGCACATCCGCCTCACAATGCAGAGGTCATGGGTTCGATTCCTGTGTGAAGTTTGCACGTACTCCCCGTGCCTGCATGGGTTTTCTCCGGGTACTGCAGTTTCCTCCCACTTTCCAAAAACATGCATGGCAGGTTAATGGAGTGTGTGAGTGTGAGTGGAAATGGTTGTTTGTTTATATCTGCCCTGCGATTGGCTGGCGACCAGTTCAAGGTGTCACCCGCCCACTGCCCGAAGACAGCTGGGATAGGCTCGAGCATCCCCGCGACCCTTCTGAGGATAAGCGGGTCAGAAAATTAATGGATGGATGAATGGTTGTTCATCTCTGTGTGCCCTGTGATTGGCTGGCAACCGGGTCAGGGTGTCCCCCGCCTACTGCCCGAAGATAGCTGGGATAGGCTCCAGCACGCCCGTGGTCCTGGTGAGGATAAGTGGATTCAAAAATGGATTGATGGATGGATTAATTATCCCTCTAAATTGCTTGCTTAATTTAAATTACGAAAGTAAAGACTATATTGTGATGGGCTCAGGTAAATATTTGGAAGTTTTGAACCTGGTTTATGGTCATTCACCATACAAGGCATTTTTTACAATTGTCTATATAGTGACGCTTCGGCAGTTCCTGTCTGTATTTAGACATAGAGCAAACACGTTATAAGCCGGAGAAAAATCTTTGTGCTCCTTCTACAACAGAATGTGTCTTGTTCACATGTTCCAACAATTTGCATTTTATATCGATTTTTATTTTTAAAAAAGCTTGCAGAACTTATGCCCATGGACTCCAAATTGAGATCAACATACATGAATTAAATGATTAAATAAAAAATATTGTGATCTACCGTATTTCTTTTACTAAAACAAGACACAGTATTTTTATTCTAACCTGTTTGTTTAGCATAAAATGCAATTGTCGAGCTTGACAAATGTGCTAACTCCCATTTTCATAGCTATTAAGTAGTGCCAGCCAGACAGGCAGACAGATCTAGACAGACAGGCAGAAAGAGAGAGAGAGATTTGAATTGAATATTTTTCTTTAACTTTCTGTCTTGTTATTTGAATATTAAAAACAGATGCATGTAGCTTTCCTAAAGCGGCCATAAAATGAGATCACGTTCAACATTTTGGTGAGCAGAGCGTTGAAGGACTTGGGAGTAACTGATGATAAATAATTACTTGAAATTTTTTTAAGCATTAATTAATATTACGCAAAGCAAGGGTGCCCATACTTTTTGGACCGAAGATCAACTTTTTGATGAACCAGCCTCCCGCGATCGAGCCGGTACCACGCACGCACACCATGATGAGCAACAGCCTGATACGGAGGCGTATGACACACTTTTGCAGCCTGTTAACGATCGTAGCTCACGCGCACCGTTTGAAAATGCTTCCCTCGGCCCTCCAGATTCCTATTCTATGCCCGTGCCCTCGGTGAATTGTACATGAAACAAGCTCTGAATGAGAATAATGATAACGATAAAAGATATAGCGCGAGAGCTCTGATCACAAGCTGCAATTGCAGCTCACAACTTCCAGTGATGCAGGTCATGCGCCATCTAGGTTAACGATTTACCAGCTTTATTTTATTTTGTGATACTTTTTGTGAAAATGAGACTGATAGGATGATTGGTGTGCAGTGTACATGACACAAAAAATATATTACTAACATGCACAAAGACACACAAATGGTTGTTTGTTTTTTTTCTTCTCTACACCCCTCGCGATCGACTTGGGACCAGTCTGCGATCTACTGGTCGATCGCGATCGACGTACTGGCCGCCCCTGACATAAAGACTGGTTAAAAGGATAACCATATGACACTAACTGGTCTATTACATAAGGGTGAAAAGGTCAGGCAAGATTTTCAATAAATGAGTGCCAATAAGGGCTGAAAGGTCAAAGAGAGTCTGTAAAAAAGCAATGAAATAGGTACTGCTGGCAGTTTTAATATCCATTACATAGAATGAGGTCATTACTTGGCATTGTCGTGGGCAGCACTGAGCCACATGCTTGTGTTTTAGCATGCTAGCACACAGCTTTCACAAAGACGGGTGGTGAAGGTTTCAAACCTCTTGTACATCAAAAGTATTATCTTGAAGTATATATCTCATCCATCCATCCATCCATCCATTTTCTAATCTGCTTATCCTCACGAGGGTCGCTGGTGTGCTGGTGTCTATCCCAGCTGTCTTCTGGCGGTAGGTTGGGTAGACCCTGAACTGGTTGCCAGCCAATTGCAGGGCCCACATAGACAAACAGCTATTCGCGCTCACACTCACACGAAGGGACAATTTAGATTAGAGTCTTCCATTAACCTCACATTGGAATGTGGGAGGAAACCAGTGTACCCAGAGAAAACATGCAAACTCCACACTGGAAGGCCGGAGCCGGAATCGAAACCTGCACCTCTCCACTGTGAGGCAGACATGCTAATCAGTACACCACCTTACCATCCCATTCTCATCAATTCCACAATTGTAATCCTCTGGTTTTTAGTGTGCATATGTGTTCAGGGTACCCCTCGCATTATAGTTAGCTAGTTTTATGATGCACAACTGTATCTTTGAAACACACAGCCTTTCTAAATAAATGTGCGTGCAGGACTATTATTATTATTAGTATTTTTTTTTTTTTTTAATGCGGAACAAAGAGACAATGATATTGGGAGACCAACAATAAATTGGAAGTAAAAGTTCCCCTCTCCTGTGTTTTCACAACTTGGGATTTCTTTCTGAACTGAAAGACTATGTAAATGCAAAAAGATATTTGTCAGGGACCATACTCAAATAAAACGGTCAAAATGATCTAGTGATGCTTAAATGTCATCATTTTGTAAGAAGCATTTTAAACTTGTTCTTGTTGACATTTCACATTTCCTGATGCCTGTGCTGTATCCCTAACAACAGTGATCACTTGTGGCGATCCAGGAATCCCAGCAAATGGGCTTAGATTTGGAGATGACACCACCGTGGGCCGCAATGTAACCTTTATGTGCCAGCCGGGTTTTGTGATGAGCGGAGGGGACCACAGTGTCACCAGGACCTGCACCAATAACGGCACGTGGTGTGGTGCCATTCCGACATGCAAGGGTAAGTTCCACACAAAATCACATCAAATTGTACAGTAAGTAGTTTGTACTGGAGGAGTATTGGTGGACACAGTAAATTACAAAAATGTTGAACGAACTCTTCCATAATGCCAAACCCATTGTCAGATACAATGAGATAGGAGACACAGATACCGTAATATCGCAAATAAAATTACACTTGAATATTTTATGGCCCCTTAGAATAACCCTTCAAAAGCATTTTTTCCCCATCATATATTATCTGTACGTTAACCTCATTTTGTCACACGAGGAGGGGGATTTGGACCAAGCAGCAGTCAGGAGACAAAGGTGGCGAAGTAAAAGTCGATCTGCAAACATTCAAGCAAACAGGGACTTGGGCCAAGTAAAAGTCTTTATATGCAAAAAGTCAAAGTAAATAAAAGAGAGCAGGGCTGGACGCAACAGGGCATGGAAGACTAATCATTCTAACAGTGTGTAACTAAGCACCTTAAGCTTACATAGAGAAAAACAAGACTAGCCCTGTGTGAGTAAATAATCTCACAAAGCAACGAACAACGACCCAAAGAGCCAAAGCCAGTCACAGTTAACAGATTTGCTCCTATCCATGCTCAAAAATGTAAATATTTTCCGCATATTAATTTAATATATTCCTTGTGGTCAGATGGATCTTTTTTTTTTTTCGTGCAGAAAAGTTTTCTTACCTCGTTTGGAGCCTCTTGTGTGACATTATAAAACGACGTGTGACGACTAAGCATTGTAACAATTGACTATGAGGGGAAAAATGTGGTATAGAAAATATCTATACTTGTAGCCATCCAGGGAACATAAGGTTGTTTGTTTGGGTTTTTTTTTTTTGCCTCGACTCATTTTACATAAATCCATTCACGACGCTGTTTACGTGTCACTTCTTCCTTATACCTTGCTTGAAGAAGAAGGTGAGGACGATGAGTATGTAGAGATAGGTATTTTACCTATTATACCCTTGGCCACAAGAAGGTAAGCCATTTTAAACTTTAAATGAAAACGTTTTGGCATTGAAAGAGTTACATCAGCTGCAGACAGACACCAGCGTGCTCCGGCTGTACTTAACTGTTCAATAGATTGGCAAATAAGTGTAGGTGAAAATGTATGTGAGTTTATGTGTATATGTAAAGCACATGTGGAAAGCAAAAACAATTTGATGATCCAAATACATGTATCAATTCTCATTTTTTCAGTTTATCATTTTTTTTTTTCTCCATTATACAGGTTTCTTGCATCTCCCGTTTTAATTCACCCAAAAGTTGAACTTTTTAAATTGGGTTAAGTTGGGTAACATTTAATGAAATTAGCTTTTACATTTTAAATGAAGCAACATAACATTGTATTCAACTGCCATATTTCCATTATTTTGAGAGAAAAAAACATACTTTGCAAATGTTGCTCACTCTTAGAACAAAACATAAAAAAATTAAATAAAATAAAAGTAAAACTCAACTAAGTTTTGGTGAAATTTACTGAGTAGAGACCATCTGATATGAATCCACTAATTTCTGATTTTTTTAGGATCTTTCTTGATTTGTCAAACAATTACAGCTCTAAATTCCAGCAGCATGGTAAACGATAAAGGCAGCTTCATGTTTATCCGACTGTAAAAACAACAACCCCCCAAAAATCCAATCATGTCTGCATCACAAATATAGTCTCTGTGGATTGTAAAATGTCACCTTTCGCTTCCTTGCCGTGGCCAAATAGAAAAGTCCGTCCATCCATTCTGCAAGCCGCTTATCCTCATGATTACATTTCCAATTCAATATACAGTAACGCTTAATAAGTATAATAAATTGTGGCAACAGTATTAACACTGAAACTGTCCAATCTGTTTCAGAAAAATATGACATTGTTATGCATCCTGCCGTGCAGCACCTGCCAAATTAATTAACGAAATTAATGAAAATATAAGATGTGCATATCTTTACTGTGAATTTGTGGGGTTACAGAATTAACAGTAAGAATGTGATAAACAATTTCAACAGCTTGGGCTACCAAGCAGCCACTGCTTGGTATTCCAAATAAACTTTAGGGGTCGGCTACTAATATAAGTAAAAAACAACTGAACTAATATTCACCAAGGGTGTGTGTGCTTACGTTTGTGTGTGAGCTGTGTATCAGACTGAAGAAATAGATTCACAAGAACTTGTGACAGACAAAACAATTGGGGGCAATGGTTGAAAAAGCAGTCAGCAGAGGACAGGACAGTGCATGTTGTGTTGCAGGAAAAGCATACAAAGCACACAAAGCCTGGCAGAAAAAAAATGTGATCCATTGAGGAAAAATATTCAAAAAGGTAAACAATATGATTCTAAAAATAAAGAGATTAGTACAACATGCACTTAACCTTGGTCATGTGTGGCGCGTTTAGTAACCACCTTGACAAGCCGCCACTTTATCATGTACAATAGCAAGTACATGCTTACATATGGGCTGTAATGAGATTAGCAAGAAAGGTAACGAAGAATTTCCCGTGTGGTTGCGCACAGTCAAATTACTCTTAAAGCAACATTTTAAAACTGCCTGTTTGCATTGATTATGGCAGCGCCATATGGACAAAAGCGGTAGTGTTCTGCCTGAAGAAAGACCATATTTCCCATGAGGACCAATGTGTAGCGTTGTGAAATCCCGATTTCCCGGTGGCCTGCACTTGGATTGAATTACATTTCTGTTTCCAGTGGAGCAGCTGTGTGAAGGATGACTAGCGATGAGGTAATAATCTGTGTCTAAACAATACAATGTTTAAAATAAACTTTAACTTTGGTTTCGTAGCGTATTTCCCAAGCGTACCTCTCACACCCTTACCTAGAACCTTCAAACAGATAAATAAAATGTGATCTTGGATAATTTCATAGGAGACACACGTACAGATCCCGGTAGGAAGGTTCCGCATTACTTGAACACCAACCGTGCAAAATGTGCACGAATATATATTTCTGTCTCTGTTGGAATTACAGTATACTAATATGATTTTACATGGAAAATTATACACATCTTACATTTATTCCTAAAATTATTCTATGCCAGGTGTGCACAACCATTTTTGACCAAAGATCTACTTTTCAAGCAACCAACCTTCCGCGATTGACCCGTTACTGCACGTGTGTGCATGCATGCGCACACACACACACGCACGCACGCACGCACGCACGCACGCACGCACGCACGCACG
>NW_017806059.1:3338047-3346568 GCF_001891065.2 Hippocampus comes | reverse complement strand
ACGCACGCACACACACACACACACACACACACACACACACACACATGCACACTCACACATATGCACGCACGCGCAGGCACCAAATCCACTTATGTATGCACGCATGTACACTCATGCCACGATGAGCCACAGCCATTGTGGCCCCTAACATGAGCGAAACAGGAATATAAAGTAGATATGAGAGTTAGTGAGTTTGTGAAAAGGAAACCATTCCCTACCTTTGTAGAGACCTGACGCGGAGGCATGGGACACACTTTTGCAGCATTGAATTCCAGATGAAACAAACTTTGAATGAGAACAATTCTACATTCTGAAAATCTTCCTGTGTGGCAAACGCAGTGAATTGCCAGTGGCACCGAGCTTTCCACAGACAGACAGACAGACAGATACTTTAAAGCAGCAACAACTTGCTCCACACCGCCCCGGAGCTAGCTCCACGACGCCCCGGCGTTAACTCCAGGATGCCCCGGCACTGAACCCACCCACTTGCCCTGAAATTAAGCGCACTGGTTCATAGTGCACAGTTATTAGTTGAGTGCCCTTAGTAAGAAAGCATACTCGAGCATAGCACAACATAGCACAGCATAGCATATACCCATGGCTCCACTTATCTCTCCATCTGACTGCATCAGATGCTCCCAACTTGCAGAGAAAAATCACAGAATAGGAAGGAAGATTCACCAGACTTTTATCAAATCCAGGAAGCCAAAAGACAAATCGATACCATCATCTTTGGCCCAGCTGACTCCGACAACACCAATCACCACATCACTCCACCCTGCCCTCTTGGCCCTGCTCCTGCTATTCCTGCTCTTGCTACTCCTGCTATTCCCTCTCCTGCTTTTCCTGTTCCGGTTACTGTCAAGGATAACTCCTGCTCACGGCTCGGGGCCAGGCCATCACTCCATCCCACCACAAACCCTGGTCTTTTGTCAGCTCTTGCAGCAAAGAGAGGAAATCGCTCATCACATACACATTCCAATTATAACATCTATCTGGAAAATAAATATTGTATCCTGGACATGCACGATTTCCCTGTCCTGTCCGCAGCCTCCCAGTCCCTGTTTCATCTCCCCAACATGAGCCCAGTCACCCCGAGCCGTCTCTGCTCCCTCCTCTGACCATCTCTCAGCCCTCCTCTCGCCCTATGACCCACCACTCCACGGTGCTTCACACCGGCACCATGCCAAATCTCCGCTTCTCTCTCCATTCACTCCTCATCGCCCGGCATGAATTCCTCTGCGTTGCCCCACTCCATCTCCATCCTCGATCAAGCCCGAGCTACTCCAGACCCCTCCTTGTCCCCCCCGACTACATTAATAGGTGATTACATAGTTGGGAATATCCATTTCTTCAATGCAGGTACACACTGTTTTCCTGGAACCACAGTCCCCGACATTCTGGACAAACTCCCCTGCATGCTGCAGGCACTGCCTTCCTCCATCCAGAGAGTCGTGGAAACAAATTACACTGACCTCCAACAGTCCAAGCTCACCAACGGTGACTTTAAATGCCTTTTATATTTTTTGGACAGCTGTGGTAAGTCCGTTTTTATCAGTGGTCCCCTTCCAACACATGGCCGCGGCTCAGGTCATTTCAGGATCCTCAGTCTTCACACCTGGCTCCAGTTCACCTGCAGGTCCGACAACGTTGTTTTTATCGATAACTTTAACTTGTTTAGGCACCGCCTCTCCTTTTTTAAAAAAGACGACATCCACCCAAATAAAATCAGGTAGCCACATTCTAGCGACTACACATGTCACTACAACCCTCAGCTACCACTCTCCCCATTCACAAGATCACAGACACTTCCAAACAGTGTTAATTCTGCAAAGGCAATCACATCTACAGTGGGCAGAACAAGTATTTGATACGCTGCTGATTTTTGAAGTTGTGCCACTAATAAAGCAGATAGAGGCCTGTAATTTTTATCAAAGGTCCAGCAAGGGTTTATTTACCACGACTACTCAATCAACTCTATCCCATCATTTGGCTCTCAGTACCGCTCATCTTCCCTCACAATTAACAGCATGTTAACCCGATTACGACCCAAATCTTCCCAACCGACCAGAATTCTCAATGGCGGAAGGATTGCTGCCATCCACAGAAAATCCATAAAAAACACCCATATCACTATCCAAGCCCCTTCTTGTTTTGAACAAAAATCCTTCAGACTCTCCGATCCTAAACCTCTTATCGTCTCAGTCATCTACCGTCCCCCTCCCCCAAACGGAACCCAGTTTTTCTCTTCGACCTACCTGAATATCTCACCCAGGTTTGTTCCATGTCACCTTCCATCCTTCTTCGAGGGGACTTCAATATCCGTATTGACTCCACAGACTGGAAATTTGCCACAGAATTGCTGGACATACTTAAATGCTTCAACCTCATGCAACACATCAACTTCCCCACCCACAATCATGGAAAGATGGTCTGTTCTACTGGCATCACCATGAACCACCTCTCCAGCTCTGACCTCACCATCTCCGACCACCTCGCCATCATCCTGGATATCAACATTACCACCCCGAAACCCAAACTCAAGCGCACCATCACTTTCCGCAATATCAAGTAACTCTGCCCCTCTTCCCTGACAGCCTGCAACCCCCATCCCTTTCTCTCGCATCTCCCCGATGGACCAAGTCAACATTTACAACTACACACTGTCCTTCTGCCTTGACCAGCTTGGCCCCTCAAAACTAGAACTGTCTCCTTCACCTACACTGTTTGATGGTACACCCCCGAACTCCACCCAATGAAAACCAGGAAATGTCAACTAGGACAACAACAAAACCGGACTACTACATCCAGCCCTCAACACGTCCACCTACTACTCAAGCTTCATACACTCCGACTCCAACAACCTCAAGACCCTCTTTGCCACAATTAGTAAGATCCTCAAACCCATGGACAACACTTCCCACTCCTTCTCACCAGACAAATGGAACTACTTCTTATCATTCTTCCAGGGAAAAATTGACACCATATATAACCAACTGGCCACTTGGACTTCCTCAACACCCATCACACAATCTGTCACTCCTCCACTAACTGACCAGTCACTCACCCAGTTCTCCCTGCTCAACCCCTCTGAACTCGGTGTATTACGTTCCAGCATAAAGACCCCCCCCTGCCCCACCTCCGACTCTGTACCCTCCACACTAGTCAAAGCCTCTCTCCCTGCTCTCACCCCACTTATTCGCTCTGTAATTAACTCCTCCCTGTCCACTGGCTCTGCCCCCCCCCCCGCCCTCAAACTCGCTTCTATTACATCTGTCCTCAAAAAACCTGGCCTTGACCCTGACATCCCACAAAACTATTATCCTATTTCAAATTTCTCAATTCTGTCAAAAACACTTGAACAATTGTCACCTCACCACTCAAAACCCACATCGACTCAAATAACCTCCATGAACCATTTTAATCCGGCTTCAGATCCCATCACAGCATAGAAACAGCCCTCTTAAATTCACCAATGACCTCCTCCTCTCCTCTGACACCGACTCCCTCAACATTCACGTCTTACTTGACCTCAGCACTGCTTTTGACACCATAAATCAATCCATTTTTCTCACCCGTTTTTAATCCTCCCTGAACATCACTGGCAATGCTCTCTCCGAGTTAAAATCACACCTCACCGACCGCCACCAGTTATAGAATATACATTGAATAAATTTATGTCCAACACAGTCCATGTCCCCCAAGGTGCCCCCCAAGGCTCAATATTTGTCCCCCTTCTCTTTATCCTTTACATGCTTCCCCTTGGTCACATCACACGCCACCATGGTCTCGATTTCCACTGCTTCGCTGATGACCCCCAGCTCTACATCTCCACAAAATCCATCACTGCTGTCACTCATTCTACCATCATCGACTGCAGTATAGACATAAAAAAATGGATGCAGACCAAATTCAACTAATTTGCAAGTCACAGTTTTTTTGGTTTTTAACACAACATCCCACCTTCAATGGAATTGGGTTTATACGTACAACAAATCAGAAATCCTCATCATCGGCTCAAAATCACTTAACACATCCTGCCCTTATTTCTCACTTTCTTTTGACAGCTTTTCATTTCTTTGTTTGTTTGCAGCTTCCAGTAATTACAGCAGTAATCATGCATAGACGTTTGAATCGACTCGTGCTGTAACGAATGGGGAGAGGGGGAAGTGACTTAGCAGTAAGCACATTTGTAGTGTTTTTATGTGACAGGGTGTATGCCACCTTTCTCACAGTTGTTTTGTGCCAACGAAAGTGAAAGAGACCCCCTTGGCCATGATAAAGGTACCATTCAAATAGTTGTAAGTTGCTGTTGTGGGTAATAGGCTGTGTGCCTATTCGGGAAATGCACACACCCCCATTCAAGGCACGTTTGCGTATGTCCTTGTGTTTATGTTTTTTTTTTGTTGTTGTTTTTGTTTTTTTCCCAAAAGGATACACTTCATTGCATAATTAATACTGGACCTTACATTTTAAAGCAACAGTTTTGGGGCTCACTAAAACAAAGCATTTGGATTTTATTGCACTAACTGACGTTTATAACTGTTGACTGTGACACAGTTAATGAGGAAGAGTTTCACGCGCACAAAGCCAAAGCTAGAAGTACCTTTGGAACCTGATGATGGATGGCCAGCCGATCTTATTTATTAACATGAGGATCACTGTAATTGCTTCCAAAAGTTATTTGTCATACCCTGTGTTCATTTTGTTGCTGCAATTCACATCAAAGTTAGTAGGATGCACCACAACCACACATGGCAGCTGTTGGTCCATGAACATTACATCACACTATGATTCATAAGTTACTGTCTATCGTCACAGCCCAAAGTAAGTATTTGCATGAAAGATGATAAACCTGTGTCACGCACAGTATGGAAGCATATCCCACAAAGAGAAAGGTCTGCCAGGCAGATGGTAGTCTTGTTGTTGCTATGAAACTGTTCCCAACTTGCTGCCTCACTTATGCAGAACAAAGCAGGTGTTTTATTGTTTGTTGTGTTTTTCTCTTGAGAATGGGGAAAGACAAATGACATGTGAGAGGAAAATAGATTAGAGGAGATTTGGTAAGCACGTCAAGAGATACAATAAAATAGAGGAATACTTACATGGATACAAATGGCATACCTGAAGGCCACTTGAATTATTTTAAGTAAGAATAGGTGTTATAGAGTCGCTGATGGTGTAGTGCTACACTCACCTGACGTGTGCCGGCAGCGCGGAATCGCTTCCCACTCAGGGACGGTATGGATGTGGGGGTGAATGATTGTTCGACTCCTTATTTGCCCTGCGACAGACTGGAAACCAGTTGAGAGTGTTGTCTGCCTTCCGCCTAAAGTCAGCTGCGATAGGCTCCAGCAAACCCCCCCCCCCCCCAACCTGATTCAGGACAAGTGGTGTTGAAAATGGATGGATGGATCGGTTTTATATAACATACAATTAAAGAACAGCACCTGATCAGATTTGTAACAACAACAAATGAATATGATGGTCTGCAACATCAACGTTCCACCATCATAATAAATGGACACAAGAGAAGCAAAGAATCAAAAGGGCACAATTACATGTACCGTATACATTTTTTTTTAGGAACTACTCAACAGATTTTTGGATAACCTTTACCGTTCCTAAAATGGATCAGTTGCAGGGTTTCCCCCAGTGCTTTATAGGTCTGACGGGCCGCCAGACTTTTCTTGCACCCCCGCCAGGCAATGCCAGGGCGCTATATGGTGTGCCCAAATTTCACGATTTGATGGCTGAAAAGATATATAGCTTGTACATGTCCAACCAGCTAAAGTCTCCTTGTCTCTGAAAAACTAATACATGTTGGATCTTGAGGTAAAAATTTTCCTGACTGCATGCACCACTGGCTGGGCTCCATTCACTTGAATGAGAGCCACAGCTGTGGCTCCCTCGGCGATCTCCCGGCCTGACGATTGAGCCCCACTTGGATAGTTTGGAGGCCGGCGCATGATGACAACCAAGCAATGCCTTTTCCTTTCAAACTGTAGTCTTACTTTCACTGCTGAATACTACAATTGTGGGGACCTGCGTGGATTGTTTTCGGGTCTGGAAGGTGCCGTAGCGGAGGCAATGTAAGCAAAAGCCGGGCTGCCGAGATGGGCTATGGCTAGGGTAAGGTAAATGCCAACCACTCAAACTTCATTGCAAACCCTCTCAACCGATGACGCCAGATCCATAAAACGAAAAACAGGTGATCTGGAACAACGTCCGGGGAAATCACCAATTTAGGGACTGTTGTATTTACAAACCCAAATCCAATTAAATTGGGACCCTGTATTAAACAGCTCAGTGGCCACTTCCATCTGTAAGCATCCTGTTTGAAGCATCACAATGGCAAGATAATGTTGATCCATTGTTCGGTGTCGTCTTGGTCTCATGATATCAAAATGTCGAATTGAACCAGGACATTTACAGGTCAATTGAAGGATCAAACACCCGTTGTGAATTTTGCCACTAAGCTTAGAGAACAGCAACTTGTGCAAAAGTACGGCCATATTTAACAGTTGGACATGTGCATTCAAGAGCTGAGAGACGTCACGTTCACCTGTTAAGGTTTGAATGCCTTTTAGACTCGTCCTGAAATTTCCCCTGAAAGCCAAATATCCCTAACTCTTTATGAGTAGTGTATACATTCCATGTAGACCTTAGCGATGAAGGTTAGGTAGCTAGGAACTTCTTGTAGAGCATAGAACAGGGGTGCCCAAGCTTCTTTGACCTACTTTTGAGATACTTGTCAAGCAACAGCCGTCTCTGTCCCTAACATTAACAAAACAGAAAAATGAAGTAGATACAACAGTCAGTGAGTTTGTGAAAAGGAAATTGCTGCCTACATCAGTAAAGACCTGACACAGAGGCATGGCATGCACTTTTGCAGCGTGTTAAGTGCAGAAGCTATCGTACGTACGTGACCGTTTTAAAATGCTTCTCTTGGCGCTCCAGATTGCCATTCTTTTCCAGTACTATTGGAGATGTATATTTGAAACAAACTTTGAGAGTGAATAATAATAATAATAATAATAATAATAACAATAAAAGATATATCGCCACAGCTCTGATTGCAAGTTGCAGTTGCTCACTCTGACCCCGAACAACTTGTGGATCATGTGCCACCGTAGGTTAAAGGTGACCTGCTTTTTTATTTTAATGCAGTGTGCACTAACACAAAAATATATAAGATTAATAACCCGCACACAGGCACACAAATCGTTTTTATTTTTATTTGTTTGCATTTACTTCCTACACCCCTTACGACTGACTTGGGACCAGTCTGCAAGCTACCGGTCGATTGCGAGTGTCTTATTGGGCACCCCTGGCGTAGACAACCTGCCGATGGGTTGGAGCGCTTCAGGAGTAGTAGTAATCGGGGAGATGGAACTGAGCCGCCGACATCTCCAACACAACAAACCTGCAAAGCTTCCAAACACACGCACGCACCCACACGTACACCCGCTGTACATACACACCGACTGTACACATAGCACACGCGCACACACACACACACACACACACACACACACACACACACACACACACACACACACACACACACACACACACACACACAGAGTGTTGAGCCAGCATACCTGACAAACTTGGGCTTTTATTTAGGAGACTATTGCTATGTTGGGCCTGGGTACCTGTTTTATATGAGAACAATCTCATGGGTAACCAACAAACAAAACTATTAAGTTTTGAATCCTGAAATGATACATGGGCTGATTACTATAGATAGGTTTTGCCATCAAAAGGTAGAACATCTGATTTTTCTCAGAGCTTGCACATACAAAAAGACACATTTTCCAATGAACACAATTTAAATTTACAAAAATATTAATACACAGTATACAATAATGAAGATTACAATAATAACACTGTTAAAATACCAGTACTTTTTGAGATATTTGTTTCACTTTTAACCGAACTGAAGACCCGACATGCTGTACAAATTGCCATTTTATATATGTGTGTGTGTGTGTGTGTGTGTGTGTGTGTGTGTGTGTGTGTGTGTATATATATATATACAGTGAAACTCCTCTAGAATGAAACCTACATGTGCGAAAATACCCCCTGATGTGAAAAAATTTTCATGCATTAACATAATTCCCATTCTCCTGCCCCCCCATACGACGCAAACCCCCCTGTTGCGTTATACGAAATCATTTTCTCTGCTCCAGCCTCGCGAAGACATTCACTACAACGTCTTATCCAACAGCGACCTCCATTGCTTCGTTCGAAAAAAAGGCAACAGCAACCACCACACTGGTTTACATACTGAATGATGTTTATTTCGGTCACAGCTGCGAGTTTCCTGGACTCAACATACTCATAGCTGCTCTGCCATTGGCTTACCGAGCATCATCCTGGCCTCCGATTGGCCAAGAGGGACCTCACTGTCTATGTGCGTAGATACTGAAGCTAGATCCGTAGCATCCGATTAGCTGCTCAGAGTAAATTGCTTATGGCTCGACGGACATTCAAATAAACGAACGTTTCCTCGAAT
>NW_017806059.1:3335920-3337678 GCF_001891065.2 Hippocampus comes | reverse complement strand
GTGTGTGTGTGTGTGTGTGTGTGTGTGTGTGTGGGTGTGTGTGTGTGTGCTTACATCTGAGATCAAATTTGCTACAGTGAAAAACCCCCTGTTGTGAAAAATTTCTTGCTGCAAACATGATTTCATTGTAGAGGAGTTTCACTGTAGATAGATATACAGTAGATATAAGTATATATAGATATAGATAGATATATGGAAAACATCCATTCCAGCGTTGTACAACCAAGTGAAAGAGGACATTGGGAAGGAAATATAGCACTGCCACAATGGATAGTCCTGTCTGGGGTATATGAGTTGTGTTAATATTTGTTGAATATTGTTGTTGTTAAAAAAAACAAACAAAAAAATGAATCTGAGTATTTAATTTTCATTGATTTATTCATGATATTTTATTATGCAAAAATTCAATGCAAATATTCCATATGCCTGAGATTTGAAACATGACTGCACTTAAAAAGGAGATACTTTCATTATTTTTGCTCATCAGTAAATCAGTGACATTTAAAAAAAAAGGTTAGATGGTTAGATATATTTTCCAGGCCGAGTAGTATATAATGTTAAGACAGTTCACGATCAACAGAATATTACTTTTAGCAGGTTGCATTCAGACATGCCCAGACAATAAAATTTTAAGTGTGTTCATAAAGATGAGTCAATTTTGTGAGCATATTCATTAGACAAACCCGCACAATATAATGCTCTCCTATACATAATACATGTATACAATAATGTTGCCTTTAAAATACATTATTTAACGTCACTCTCAGAGAGGTATTACTTCAGCACTCTTTATCACTTGTGATTAAAATGTATCAATTATTAAATGTTCATACAACATAAGAATATTGAACATACAGTGGTACCTTGACTAAAGTTTGATTTGTTCTTTGACCAAGCTCATAAACTAAATTTTCATGTATTTCAAATCAATTTTCCCAATTGAACTGTTTTGTAATGCATTAAAATGTTCCAGCACCCCATCCCACCACACCCCAAAAAACAATTTTTTTTTAATGGAGGTAGTATTGTGATAAAATTATCGTACAAACCCATTTCCAATGAAGCTGGGACTTCGTGTTCAACATAAATAGAAATACAATGATTTGCAAATCATGTTCAACCTGCACACTATGTAAATGAATACACTACAAAGGCAAGATGTTTAATGTTCACACTGATCATCTTATTCATAAACTTATGTATATGGTTTATGTGCCTGCAACACATTAAAAAAATTGCTGGGACAGGTGGCAAACAGACTGAGAAAATTGAGGAATGCGAATCAAACACCTGTTTGGCACATCCCACAGGTGAAAAGGCTGACTGGGAACATCCACCCAGCCATCCATCCATTTTCTAATCATTTAATTCTTATCCTCATGAGGGTCACGGGTGTGCTGTAGCCCATCCCAGCTGTCTTCGGGCAGTAGGTGGGGGACACCCTGAACTGGTTGCCAGCCAATCTCAGAGCACAGAGAGACGAACAACCATCCGCACTCACACTCACACTTAGGGACACTAGAGTGTTCCATTAACCTGCCATGCATGTTTTTGGAATATGGGAGGAAATCAGAGGACCCGGAGAAAACATACAAACTCCACACAGCCAGAATTTAACCCTGAACCTCAGCACTGTAAGGCGGACATGCTAACCTAACTGGGAACAATGCAAATAATTTACAGATTGCATCATCTACGGTACATAATATCATCTAAATGTGTGTGTATGTGTGTGCATGTTTATATATATATATATAT
>NW_017806059.1:3327219-3332439 GCF_001891065.2 Hippocampus comes | reverse complement strand
GCATGGCAGGCTCATTGACACTCAAAATTGTCCCGAGGTGTAAGTGTGAGCGTGGATGATTGTTCGTCTCTGTGTGCCATGTGATTGGCTGGCAACCAGTTCAGGGTGTCACCCGCCGAGTGCCCGAAGAATGATGGGATAGGCTCCAGCACCTCCCGCGACCCTTGTGAGGATAAGCGGATCGGAAAATTGATGACACATAGAGAGAGAGAGAGAGAGAGAGAGAGAGAGAGAGTGAATGTGAGACAGAGCCCCCTTGAACTTTTTGACCTTTTGCCACATGTCAGGCTTTAAACCAAAATAAATACAATTAGATTCTTTGGTGACAAATCAACACCAAGTGGTACATGATCGGGAAGTGTAATGAAATTCATCTAAAATTTAAAATAAAAATCTTTACTGTCAGTGCACCCAACTCACTCTAGAAGTTACATGATGATTTCATAATGATACGATGTTGACCTAACTGACTGATGATAATAAATAGAGTCCACCTCTTTGTAATCTAGACGCACCTAAACGCGCCTGATCTGTAATGGTGTCAGAGATCTGTTAAAATAATATTGAGGAGCAAACAATATCATAAAGACCAAGGAACACACCAGGCATGTCTGGGATAAAGTTGGGTAGAAAAGTAAAGTTTAAAGCAGAATAAGGATGTGAAAAGATTTTGCCATCTTCAAACATCTCACAAAGTTCATACAGCTCCTCAGCACTTCATACAGCTCATATTGAAATTGAAAAAGTATCAGACCTACCCTCTAAGTTTTTAGCCCAGAGGAGTTGCTGGTGATCACATGAGTGCATATCTGGACTTTATGGAAGAGGAAAGCCATTTTTTTTAAAGACAACAATAAAAAGTCTCATTGAAACTTTGCCAGGCCACCTTGGAGACGGAACAAAAAAAAAGGATAAAGGTGCTCTGGTCAAATGAAATGAACTTTTGGGGCGAAATATGGAATGAGCCAGTAGAAGTCCAGACTTGAATCCAGTTGAGAATCTTTGGAGAGATCTGAAAATTGCTGTTTACAAATGCTCTCCATCTATCCTTACTGAGCTGGAGCTGTTTGGTTAATAAGACTGGGCAAAAATGTCAGTCTCTTGATGTGCAAAGATGATAGAGACACACCCCAAAAGACTTGCAGTTGTAATCACAGCAAAAGATCATTCTAAAAATTATTAACTCAGGTTGGGCTGATTTATTTTATACATGTTTGATATCATGATTTTCATTTAACTTGACACTTGTGTCTCATTTGGTGTTGACTCTTCACCAAAAGATCATACTTCATCTTTATTTGAACCCCGAAATGTGGCAAATGGTCAAGAAGTTCAAGGGAGCCAAATAGTTGGGCAAGCCACTTTTTCAGTCTCTCATTGTCACATGAGGCAAATTTCATCACACAGCAGTGCAGCCTTTGGAAAGCATTTTTTACATGTTGTGGAGACATATATCCATCCATCCGACCATTTTCCGATCCGCTTTATCCTCACAAGGGTCGCAAAAAGAAAAACAAAAATCCCACAGCACCAGGTCAGTGAGTAGGGATGTTGCTTCAGCACGCAAATGTTCATTTTGGCCATTAAGTGTTGGATATTCAGGGCATTGTGGGCAAGCATGTTGTCATGGTGAGGCAAGCACGATCGGCCCAATTTTCATTCCCAGTACATAGCGCAGTCTGTGCGCATGGGTGGAGTTTCCTTTCTTCTGTTATTTTCCTTGACTGACGCAGCTTGAATTGGTGGTTTTGCGCTGCTGTTTGCCTTTGTGTGAGGGATCCGGGAGCGGTTTACTTCATTAATGCATTTAAATTCAGCAGAGGGACACACGAAAGAGGCGCGCGTTGCAGGAAGAGTCACATGTGGTCTTAATGCATGCTGAAGGAGTCGCTTGAGTGCATGCAGGAGATCGATGTGCAGGAAAATGCATTTACAGTAAAAGGAACCACAAGAAGATCTCCTGTTGCGGATGATGTAGTCGGCTGCGCATGTAACATGGACAGTTGGAGATCGCCTTGAACACCCAATCATGCGTTCGTGTGTGAGTCCCTACCCCTGAAGTTGTGCTGCGCAGTCAGGACGAGTGCTAATATATTTTTCAGATGATAATGATTATAATTCGTTCGATGAACTAACTGCTACATTGATTCGGAGGGATTACACCACACTGTCATATTTATGAATGAAGTACATTGACATCCAGCACACACTTCCACGGATCTGTCCGAATCTGTCTCTCTGCATCTCAATCAAATACACCAAATACATCATGTGACACCATCTGGGCTACTATTTATACCTGCTCTTAGGTAGTCCAATATAACAGATATGACCAAACAACACATTAGCCCGCTTCAAACACAAGTTTACAGGAAGACCTCGGAATTAAAAGTTCCCACTTCACATTCGGAGACTGGAGCACAACACCTCTGAGGAACAAGAATGGGACCTTTCTCTCTTTCAGTGAACAGAACTGTTTCCCTTTCCAATGAACACATGCTGGTAATTAAGTTAGCATGTCTTCAACAGGCGGCACAGTGGATGACTGGTTAGCGTGTTGGCCTCACAATGCAGAGGTGCAGGGTTTGATTCCGGCTCCGGCCTTCCTGTTTGGAGTCTGCATGTTCTCCCCATGCCTGTGTGGGTTTTCTCTGGGTACTCCGATTTCTTCCCACGTTCCAAAAACATGCATGGCAGGCTGATTGAACACGAAATTGTCTCTAGGTGTGAGTGTGAGCGTGAATGGTTGGTTGTCTGTGTGGCCTGCGCCTCCTGCCCGAACACAGCTGAGATAGGCTCCAACCTGCCTGTGACCCTCGTCAGGATAAGCGACTTAGAAAATGGATGGATGGATAGGATGTCTTCAACAGACATTTGCCTCTTTTAATTTACACAACATGATTGCACAATGGAAGACCCTTTCCTTCCTGGTTCTCAAGGATCACCACATCCTCAGATCTAAGAGATTGCCCATGGGGCAACATTTCAGGAAGCCCCTTTCCAGCAAACACATGGGATTCAACATCTCGGCCGACCAAACGGCACCAAGCTGTGCATAAATAACATATTTCCATGCATAAGCAGGGGAGAACATGCAAACTCCACACAGGAAGACCGGAGCTGGAATTGAACCCGGTACATCTGCACTGTAAAGTCGACGAGCTAACCACTCGATACCAGGCCGCCCTGGTTAATAACAATCCTAATCATTTGAATCAGGTGTGCTGGAGGAGGGAGACACCTAAAACGGGCAGGACAGGGGCCAGAAAGGACTGGAGTTGCCTACCCCTGCACTAACCACAAAGTTGTCCAAAACACTAGTTCATGAATTTTGCCTTTTTTTTTTTCCTTTTACAGGACTGTACATTGTCTTAAAGGCTTTCATGTGGTTTGTTAACTGTAATATCACTACTAATATGATGGGTCTGGAAGAAAATAAAAGTTGAATCTATACTGTCAATTTTCTGACTGTCAAAGATATATCACACTTTGTGAGATAATTACATTCTCATATCACTGACACACTGCCATCGTATGTGTTAAGGTCTAAAGCATAATATGAACAGCAAGTGTGGATGTAACAAAGCCCTTTTACACAAATACGAAAAGTAGACCTTTGCTTATAAAAATCTGCCTGTGAAAATCAGACAAAGGAAACGGTAGTTGACCTTAGAACGTGATCATCTGAAGGCCGTGGCTTTGAATTTGCACGGCTCCACTATCAAAAAGATGACCCCCCCTCACACCATCTCTCGCTCGCTCTCTTCTGTGCCCCTCTACTACGCCTTTCCTGGGAGCTCTCTTCCTGAAAGCTCAAATTTTTACGAGTTCCGCTCAGCGCACGTCTTTCAGAGCTACCGCCGAACTTTTTCTTTCCTTCTCCAACTACATTTAACACCAATCAAAACGGTGTTGTAATTGGCCTTCTGATTTTTTTATTTTGTTTGCCCTGTTGGTGTCCCTCTCACCTGCTCAGAAGCCTCTTCATTGCCCAGCGGTTGACTTTGACAGACGCGCTTATCCAGGTCGAACAAACAAAAACAAACAAACAAAAAAAAAAAACACTTCAGACCCCCTGTAGTTGTTTCCCCAGACACACTGTGGTCTTTAAATAAGGGCAACCTGATGTGATCTTCACCAGCTACTGTCACTCTGAGTATGGTGAAGCTCTGGGCCTCAAAATTTCTTTTTTTTTTTAATTCATTTATTTATTTTTTATCTACTTTTATTGTTTTCCTCAACCTTCCTCCAATGCGCTCCTCATCATTTCTTCATTTGTTGCACTTTTGTTGTGTTTGCACTCTCAGCACTGTTTTTCATTTGAACTTTTCCCTAAAAAACAATGTAGAGTGAAACTCCTCTACAACAAAATCATGTTTGCAGCAAGAAATTTTTCACAACAGGGGGTTTTTCACTGTTGCAAATTTTATATCAGATGTAAACACACACACACACACACACACACACAAAATGAATATGTGTATTTTTACTCCAATACTCATCAATATGAGCATACACTTATTTGATATTGTTTAACATTAACATACAATTGTTTTATATTTATCACTCCACTTTGTCTGTTGGTTTAAAAAAGTCACTTCTACTCTTTTATAAAAAAAAAGGAACTTTCAATGTCTATAATTTGATTTCAAACTTTACTTCTATAAAATGCACCTGAAGCATAACAGTACTGTAATGAATAATATGTCTACTGTATACAGTACTATAACACCTTATGAATATGTAATTAATAAATTTAATGATACAAAACCAAGAAAAAAAAACACCCAAAAATCAGTTTAAATTTTTTGGTTGTGTTGTAAAGCAACATTCGAATTTTCTATCCATTCGTGAAAAAATAATTGATAGAAAATAAAAGTATTGATTTGTTAATTTTTAGCTGATTTAAATTGGAATTTAAATCAATGATTTTTTTAAATCTAACAATCCTTATCCCAAAGACACTTCATACTGTACAGTACTGTACTGTATAGCCAATGTACAGTTGTGCACAAAGACAAAAAAAGGAAAAGAAATTGCAAAATTTACTTCCTCTGTCTTTCGTTTTGATCACTTTTACCCTCTCTTCCAGCGTCAGAGCTCTTCTTGTCTTAGCTGCTTGGCATCCAAAGGTCCGTTTTGTAGCCATTTTAGCAATGCAACGTACATGCTGCGTCTGAATCTAACAATAACAGATACTTCCTGGACCCAGTGGCTGTT
>NW_017806059.1:3308593-3327188 GCF_001891065.2 Hippocampus comes | reverse complement strand
GAACTCCGTATGAAAATAAGATTTATTAACAAAAACCGCACCGCAAAAACGAGAACAGAAAACGCTAGCAAAAAACGAGTACCAGGAAAACACGTAAAAACCGAATAACGAAAAACGCTCGCACTAAGGCAAAGGGGAAAAAACAAACTTGTCGCAATATAATACACAACGAGAATACAACACCAATTCTAACTCGCGCGCAACGACGAAATGCGAAAATGTAAAGTACCGACACAATGGGCAAAGCAGTGGCACGGCAAGCAATTCTCTGGCAAGTGAGAGTACGAAAGACAGCCCTAATAAAGCCAGTGTCTAATTACAAATAGGTAGCAGGTGTGCATCCGGCCAGAAAGCACCGTCTGCCACCTGCTGTCGAAAACGGGACATGACAATTTTAGCAATGCAACAAAATACTTCCTGGACTACTGCGCATGTGTAAACCAGTGTGGTGGTTGCTGTTGCGGTTTCGGAGCGAAGAAGTAGGAGTCGCTGTTGGCTGAGGTTGGATTAGACTTTTGCGGAAGTCTTGTTTTCGTTGTAGTGAATCTCATCGCAAGGCAAGAGCAGAGAAAAAGATTTCGTATAACGGAACAGGGGGATTTTTCGTTTTTGGGGGAGCAGAAAAGTGGGAATGGCTTACATGCATGAACATTTTTTCACACTAGGGGGTATTTTCGCCCATGTAGGTTTCATTGTAGAGGAGTTTCACTGTATAAAGAAAAATATCAAGAATGGTCCTTCCGGGAGACAGAACATCAACCCATTGGACCACAAATGCAATTTATTAGATTGTAATGTTTCAAAATGAAAGTTTTCATACTACCAACTCGAAAGAACTTTGATTCCTTATCGTTTTTTGTGGGCGACTTCAAGTTGCATGAAACTTATTTCTCATGCATTTAATAATGTTTTACCATGTAAACACAAGAGTTAAACCTTCTTCATTGCACAGATGCTTGCACACCTCGCATGCATGCACCCACGAGAGTGTTTAATTTCCCATCTGTCTCCCTAGTGCACACGCAGACACTAAAATGAGCACACCTTCACGTCTGCTTGGACCATGGCGGCTGCTAGAATGCTGTCAGCTCCTGCTGACCTGTGTGCATTAGTCAGCCAGCTAGAAGATCCCTCTGACTCACTCCACTGCTCTCACTTCTGCAACAGCACTTATTTCTCTCAAGGGGCAAATGAATAAAATACAGACCAAAGAGCGGAGTGTGATTACTAAATGGGCTCTTTATTTTAATTTAGGCATTTCTCCACATCATGCGTCATTAGGAAGGAACGCAGATTCATTTTTTAAATTCCTGTCACCCCCTGCCTCCATTTACTTGGCCTATTGCAAAAGTCTTTTGAGGACAAACCAGGGATTTCATTTGGTTTGATTCCTTATTGAATGAGGAGATATTAAGGCCATCAGACAGTACTGCCACTTAACTTTTTGTGTGACTGTCTTTTTTTCTTTTGTTTGATTCAACTCAAAGACCCTGTATACTGTATTGACTTCTGTGATTTCATTCTTAATTGAAATGTGTTTGAAGAGTGCTGAAAACATGTGAACTAGTTCGCACTTAATTGTTGACATATACTTTGTAGGACTCACCTTATAACTGGCACATCTTCATTTTCGTGCTAGGGAAAGTCTAATTTACCGTGTTTGGGTTACTCATTGGGCCATGCTGGGCGCACCACCGGAACAAGGGCATTTCCTTTCACCCACCTCTAACGCAAATGAAAATTTGGTCACTGAATGTAGAATAGACCTTAGACCAGCTCGGAACAGGTCTAAGTAGTGGTTAAATTAGATTTTGCTGGATTTGATCGAGGTTTCGGCAGACAGATCCTGAGCTTTGCGGACACGTGTGGTGAGTGTCATCATATTTCATTCATAAAGTATAACAACGTGCAGTGAGCACTCTGAATCATTGAAGAAATCAATTCAATGAACGCATAATTATTCTCACCATCTTCGTGGTATTATTTGGAACAACACCTCTTTGGGCTGCAGCAAATGCACATTTGTATCTGCGCCCGTCTATGAAAATATCAAAAGAAAGAAAACATCACGCATGCACACAGTTGTACTAAACTTGCCCTAGGTACAAAAATAGAGCCCAGTTACATTCTAACAGCTAAATGCTAAATCCAAGCCCAAGTACAAACATGGGCTATCTGGCATTTGTCCGCCCTCCTCCACAATATGAGTACTGAGCGCCGTTTTTACGGATGACCTGGTCAACCGTCTACCTAGCCTGCCTGTCCGCATCTTCGCTCGTTCACTGTGTATGTGGAACCACACAAAACACAAACCGAGTGAGGCAGTGACTTACTGGATGACTGCAACAATGGTCTGTGGGCTGATGACCTCGCGGGTTAGATGGTTTGTGGGCGTCGCAAGCCCGCTAGCCCATTGGCCAATGTCAACCAATAAGTCACTGCTTCACTGTGTTGTGTGTGGGTCCACATAACAGAGACAATTCTGAGAAAGTTAAGTGGTGATTAAATATATCAACACATGCTAGTCAGCCTTTGGCTCACACGACAGACTCTTGAGCACATATAGTGTATTCATACAAGAACGTATTTGAGTAACAAATAAGAAGAGCAGGGCGTGTTTTCAGCACATTCAGCAGACACAAACGTAGCATCCAAGAACATTAATGAAGTATTTTTCCTGATTTTGGAACCACATTTTATCTAAATGATGTTTTTATTTATTCATATTCATCAGGCTAGTTAAAACACATTTCTCTGTGGAGTGTCAAATTCTGAAGTCGTTTTATTTTCACTTTACAGGGACTTTAGAGGGAGCCAGTGTTTTGCTCAGACTTGATGTTTGAAAACAACACACTTTGACCACTTCTTTTTTTTTTTTCAGTAAATCTTCTAATGCAATTTTGCTTGGTTAAGAGCAGTTTTCGAGGGAAGAAGGGAGAATGGGGACGAGAGAGGGACTTAGAATAGAGGGAGAAATAATGGAGAACTAAAAGATAAGGAAGTTCACTTGTGCATAATTTTACTAGCCAGTAGTGCTGTTTGTGTGGCACAGACGCACACTTCAGACACACATTTTAAGTCCTGCCAACACCTTACATCCCATGTTTGGCGCATTCATCGAAGAGGTACAAATGATGCTTAGAACTATTTAGGAAAATGGGGACACTCTTTGCTTCCCCATGCTTTGTCCGGCTTTCAGCGCTTTTATTTAATTTTCATTCATTTTATTTTCTGGATTGATTGTTGATAGCCAACCTGTTCATTAAAGGTCTAGTTACTGATCCAAAGCAACAAGACTATCCATCCATTATCTGATCCGCTTATCCTCACGAGGCTCAGAGGTGGGCCGGAGCGTATCTCAGCTGTCTTCAGGCAGCAGGCAGGGTACACTCTGAACTGGTTTCTAGCCAATCACAGGGTACAAACAAACAACCATGTGTGCGCACAATCACACCTAGGGAGAAATTAGAGCGTTCAGTCTACCTACCATCAATGTTTTTGGAATATTGGGATGAAATGGGAGTAGTCGGAGAAAACCCAGACAGGCACAGGGCGAACATGCAAGCTGCACACAGGAAGGCCCAGGCCGGATTCAAACCCATGACCTGTGTACTGTGAGGCGGACAGGCGAACGAGTCGACCACCGTACCACCGCTACAAGACTAATATTTAACCAGTATATAGATGTATACGGCTGCGTATTTTAGTGGGGGAATCAGCCTCCATTGACGAACACAAGGTGGATGACACCTTGGAATTAATGCCTGAAAATTTTGCAGGGGCATGTTACTCTTATTCTCTGATGAAGCTAAAATGATGAAACTCAATATCCTCAGGCAGGAAAAATCGCTATAATGGGCTCGTCTTATATGGTATAAACAAACCAAATGTGATTTCATCCTGCCCCCCCTCCACCCTAAAAGAAAAATCAATAGATAGCTTATAAGCCTTATATACTGATTTTAAAATGCCCATAAAACCACGCTGCCGCATCTTTCTATTGCTGCCATCCCCACTATGTACCAAAATATGCAAATGGTTTTGCATTTGCAGAATACTAAACATTATCTATGGAGCTGTGTGTAACCCTTGAGGGTGGTAATTAGGATAACTGCTAGGCCATTTGGAATGGATGTTGTACAGTGCTTCTGTATATATGAATATAACTGCGAGAGAGAAAGAGAAGAGGAAAAGAGAAGGAGAAGAGAGAGAGGAATGATGGCTGAAGTCACACAAGTGATCTACCTCATTTCTCAGGTAAACAGACAGTTTGCTCGAGACAGAAGTGCTTTCAAAGCAGATCATTTTCTTCAGGTTGAATATCATAGTTTCAAACTCAATACACACCTTTTCAAGAATGGGTAATTAATGAAAGATAATTTACGTTCTATGCCTAAAGATATTTTTTCGCCAAACCTCAACCCCCTTTGTTGCTAAGTTTCCGAAACCTCTACAATTTCAAACATGTTGTAATTATACAGATATCAAAATGGATCATGTGGCTCACTTAAGTCCCACTGTGCCTGATTTTGCAGTGCTGTGTCGGCATCACCAGGGTGCTCAAATTCTTTGACTAGCATTATAATAATGTATAATGCATATGCGCTGTCAAAATAAAAATCATGCAAATGTACTATTTAATTAACATATCACATCCCTATATTGGTTTATTCACTCTTTGTTTCTAACTGCATGACCAACATACTATGTATGGTATCTACATATTCACTTAAATCATTGTTATGATATCCAAGCCATAAAAAAAAAGTTTGCTGCACTTATGATGGCTTTTTCTTTATGAAACCGGATTTTAACAAATTGTAATATTTAATTGTCAATCCCATCTAGTCTTTGTGCTTGTGCTAAATACTGTATAGTCTGAATGTTTGTTTTCTTTTCAACAGTAGCGACAAAAAAGAATTCACATCAGCAGACTAAAGAAATGATCCAGTTGGTGCTGCAGACTTTGCACTGCTGCCTGCAGCACTGTCCCATTTAAATCTTTTCATTAGAGGGGTAGTAGTTGTTTGAGTTTTTGAGTTAAATCCTCCATGTTTTATTTTGTGTCTCCGCACTTTTCCCAGCCTTGGTTTTGCTTGATTTACCTCTTGAGTATCCCTGCACCTTTAGTGTTCTTAATCTTGACCGGAAACACTGTTACAAGTAATTAATACTGTCCCATTATATTTCCCACAGTGGTGATGTGTGTGACGCCTCCATCCATCCCTAACAGCCTATTGGAGGGCTCTGTGTGGGAATGGGGGACCAGTGTGAGTTACAGCTGTCTGTCAGGCTATGAGCTGTCCTTCCCTGCTGTTCTCACCTGCACTGGGAATGGGACGTGGAGTGGAGACCTCCCTCAGTGCCTGCGTGAGTAATAATCAAATCATTATCACATGATGTGTGCAGAAGTCCCCAGAGGGAGTTCAAGACTGGAATGTTACATGGTTGTTGCACCTTGTCACTCTGTGTCAACGGGACAAGTGCAATGAATGCCTTTTGCCAGCAACGAGTTATGTATCAACAAGCAATTTGGCAATATGAGGCATGCCATGTTGTTTAGCCTACATTATGTGTAAAAGCTGTGTCAGATTGCTGCAGCACCTCAGTTTAATGCATGGTTGTTTGAACAGTCAAGAAAATCACATCACATTTGCTCCCTTATTTCAAAGCTAGAGAGGAGGTGGGGCGGTGTCTCACAACTGTTCCTTCTATTTTTATTTAAACCTTACACACCAATATATTTCAAGGTCAAATGTAAGCTCGCAGATCAATTTTAACCATATTTTCCAGGTGTTCATTTATCTTCTCTGGGGTAGAATTTTACTATTTCTTTGCCGCTCACTCTTTTGGAGGTTTTCCAATTTAAAGGGTTACTACACATTTGTACACCATTTACATGACTAAAAATTGAATATATTTTTTTTGTAATTGATCAATATCTTCTTGGACATTTATTAACTTTAAAAACAATTTTGAAGAATAATATAGCTGGCCACCATGTTCATGAAACAAGTCACTCGATAATGCGTCACACGTCAAATTTGGATGAGACTGCGCAATGATATAAACACTGCTACATCAAGTGGAATGCATCTATTCTGTTAATGCTGAAGGAATGAAGGCATATGGTTCCCAGCCAATACTATGCAATTCGAGTGAGATTCCAATTTTGATGTGGAAAAATGTAGGATGAAATGGTCTTTTGATGGCACAAAATACGTTTTGGAGAATGAGTAGACCAGGAAGTGCAGCAGACATGGTGCTTGCTCGCTAATGAGCCACAAACACATGGACAATGCGGGAATTAATTTATCTGCACACCTTGCGTGCGTGATGAACAAAGTGCTGCTTTGCTCCGGTGTCTCAGCGATTTAATTTACGAGTGTAAGTGTAGACTCCACTTCATTGCACAGATGCACACTTTCTGGATATAACAACCAACAGGCCGCTACCCGCACCGGAGATGGCGGAGGTTTTAGAGCAGGGGTCCCCAACAGCCGGGCCGCGGGTCATTTGGCCGCACAGAAAGAATAAATGACTTACATTCCTTCTTTTTTTATTCATTTCGGAATCTGAAAAATGTTTTATTTTGAAAAATTACCGGATTCTCTGTTATGTCAGTCTACAGTATGTCACTCTTGACGCAGGTGAATGCGCGCATCTCAGTCACGTGATAGGAAATGAAACCCAGGAGCTAGCAAAATGAATAAAAAAACAAACGCCTTTGAAAAGGTTTTTTTTTTTGTTTGTTTTTTGTTTTTTGGGAAGGGGAAAAGGCCCAGCCAGGAGACAGAAGAGTAGCCTACGTCTTTCAAGAAAGAGAAGGCTACATTTAAAAGACAGTATCAGGAGTCCTATTTCAAATACGGCTTTATCTCAACGGGAGATTCACACGCACTAAGCCTCGTCTGCATAATAAGCGGCGATGGTGAGTCGTATTTTTCATCCACTTTTTATTTGCGGCGTATCTTATTTTGAAGGCATGTTTAAACGTTACCATAGCGATCAGAGAATGTTGCGGCCAGATAGGACATACCTCGTGTCATGATTCGTGTTTATTATGTTTCGAAAATACCACACTTTTCATGCAGGTCATATCACATTATATTGTTGTATCTATCCGGCCTTAAAGGCCGGTCCCTGAAAATATTGTCTGACATGAAACCGGTCCGTAGGGGCATAAAAGGTTGGGGACCTCTGTTTTAGTAAAGATTCTTCCTCGGCCAATGATGCTCATCTCTAACCTCTTGCTCTTTAAAAATACTCGGCACGGCATTGGTTTTTAATTGTTTTTTTTTTGTTTTGTTTTGTTTGTTTGTTTGTTTTTTTGTTTTTTTTTTCGAAGATGGCACCCGAGTAGGCAGTCATCGGCAAGTGCTCTTCAAGAGCCTTGCATTTTTTGTTTTTTTTTGTCTTTTGTTTTGTCACATAGTGTTGTACGCCTGATATGGACTGTTTTCAGCATGTTTGGCCACGACATTCGTCAAAGAAGAAGAATCTGTGCTTGACTGATGCAGATTACTCACATGGGAGTCGTACACAGGTGGACACAATAACAACAAAAGCAGAAAGTAAAGCGGCTCCACTTGTTGTATACAGCACATTTGACAATAAAGTTGTACTTGATACTTGATACTTTTGAAAGAGAGGAAACAATTACAGTCAAACCTCGGTTTTCGAACGTCTCAGTTCTCGACCAATTCGGTTTTCGACCAAAATTTTCTAGTTTTTTATGCCTCGGATGACGAACAAATTTTGGTTCTCGAACAAACTGAGCGCACTTGAATGCACCATTTGACTCCTCTCGCCTTCCTTACATGAGGAAATGACGCTTCCTCGTGTCGCTTTCCATTGTGAGCAGATGTGTTCAATAAACATTTTTATTTTAAAAAGAATGTGGTTTCGGTTTTCGAACAATTCGGTTTTTGAACAGCCTTCCGGAACCGATTATGGACGAAAACCGAGGTTTGACTGTACTACAAAATAAATGCAGATGTAAAAACATGAAAAACAACTGCAAAATGGAGAACTTAGATAATCGATTAACACATGACAAGATTGGTGATTGCTTTTTTTTTTTTTTGTAAGTGCTCACTGTTGATTGGTGACCACCCCCAAAAATCCTGATCACGTAAATTCTAAGAACATTTCGCGCTGTTGCCTCATTATTGGCTTTGAATCACACACTGTTTCAACAATCTGACTGACTACTGTGACTCTTGCTTCTACTCTCCAGCAGGTAATGGGTCCTGATCGTTTTTGTTATGGAGGATTAAAGGATCCAGAAACTGAAAAATGGCAATAAATCTCATTAACAAATATGCCTCTCGCCTTAGCTAAATCACTCATAGTCACTCCAGTCAAGTTTAATAGATTTCTGAACTGCAGAATTGAAAGAATGATAATCCATGTGTTCATCTATCGCGGGTATTGCTCCAACATAATTTAAAATGTTGCCCTTGGTGAGCAGCAGCACTTGACTCCATTTTCCTTTTACGTCTCTGCTCGTGTTCAGTATTCATTTACTCAACATTTAATATCGCCTAGCTAACCAAGATGAATGTCTGCCCAGTTTGACTGTTCAAGTACAGTCAAAAAAACTTTGCTTCACACTTGCCAGTGCGAATGCTTCTTCTATATTGGATGTTTGCCTTCAGCTCATCATTTTTGTAACACATGATTATTGTTATGATGAATATTCTTTTATCTGTGCCTTTGCAGCCAAATTCTGTGGTGATCCTGGTACGCCTGCGCAAGGACTGCGAGAAGGGCGCAGCTTCATCTTTAAGTCAGAGGTCACATTTAATTGCATTGCCCCCTTTATAATGGTCGGATCAACAACACGCTTGTGCCAGGAGGACGGCACCTGGAGTGGATCTTTTTTTTTTTGTTTGTTTTTTGTTTTTTGGGAAGGGGAAAAGGCCCAGCCAGGAGACAGAAGAGTAGCCTACGTCTTTCAAGAAAGAGAAGGCTACATTTAAAAGACAGTATCAGGAGTCCTATTTCAAATACGGCTTTATCTCAACGGGAGATTCACACGCACTAAGCCTCGTCTGCATAATAAGCGGCGATGGTGAGTCGTATTTTTCATCCACTTTTTATTTGCGGCGTATCTTATTTTGAAGGCATGTTTAAACGTTACCATAGCGATCAGAGAATGTTGCGGCCAGATAGGACATACCTCGTGTCATGATTCGTGTTTATTATGTTTCGAAAATACCACACTTTTCATGCAGGTCATATCACATTATATTGTTGTATCTATCCGGCCTTAAAGGCCGGTCCCTGAAAATATTGTCTGACATGAAACCGGTCCGTAGGGGCATAAAAGGTTGGGGACCTCTGTTTTAGTAAAGATTCTTCCTCGGCCAATGATGCTCATCTCTAACCTCTTGCTCTTTAAAAATACTCGGCACGGCATTGGTTTTTAATTGTTTTTTTTTTGTTTTGTTTTGTTTGTTTGTTTGTTTTTTTGTTTTTTTTTTTTCGAAGATGGCACCCGAGTAGGCAGTCATCGGCAAGTGCTCTTCAAGAGCCTTGCATTTTTTGTTTTTTTTTGTCTTTTGTTTTGTCACATAGTGTTGTACGCCTGATATGGACTGTTTTCAGCATGTTTGGCCACGACATTCGTCAAAGAAGAAGAATCTGTGCTTGACTGATGCAGATTACTCACATGGGAGTCGTACACAGGTGGACACAATAACAACAAAAGCAGAAAGTAAAGCGGCTCCACTTGTTGTATACAGCACATTTGACAATAAAGTTGTACTTGATACTTGATACTTTTGAAAGAGAGGAAACAATTACAGTCAAACCTCGGTTTTCGAACGTCTCAGTTCTCGACCAATTCGGTTTTCGACCAAAATTTTCTAGTTTTTTATGCCTCGGATGACGAACAAATTTTGGTTCTCGAACAAACTGAGCGCACTTGAATGCACCATTTGACTCCTCTCGCCTTCCTTACATGAGGAAATGACGCTTCCTCGTGTCGCTTTCCATTGTGAGCAGATGTGTTCAATAAACATTTTTATTTTAAAAAGAATGTGGTTTCGGTTTTCGAACAATTCGGTTTTTGAACAGCCTTCCGGAACCGATTATGGACGAAAACCGAGGTTTGACTGTACTACAAAATAAATGCAGATGTAAAAACATGAAAAACAACTGCAAAATGGAGAACTTAGATAATCGATTAACACATGACAAGATTGGTGATTGCTTTTTTTTTTTTTTGTAAGTGCTCACTGTTGATTGGTGACCACCCCCAAAAATCCTGATCACGTAAATTCTAAGAACATTTCGCGCTGTTGCCTCATTATTGGCTTTGAATCACACACTGTTTCAACAATCTGACTGACTACTGTGACTCTTGCTTCTACTCTCCAGCAGGTAATGGGTCCTGATCGTTTTTGTTATGGAGGATTAAAGGATCCAGAAACTGAAAAATGGCAATAAATCTCATTAACAAATATGCCTCTCGCCTTAGCTAAATCACTCATAGTCACTCCAGTCAAGTTTAATAGATTTCTGAACTGCAGAATTGAAAGAATGATAATCCATGTGTTCATCTATCGCGGGTATTGCTCCAACATAATTTAAAATGTTGCCCTTGGTGAGCAGCAGCACTTGACTCCATTTTCCTTTTACGTCTCTGCTCGTGTTCAGTATTCATTTACTCAACATTTAATATCGCCTAGCTAACCAAGATGAATGTCTGCCCAGTTTGACTGTTCAAGTACAGTCAAAAAAACTTTGCTTCACACTTGCCAGTGCGAATGCTTCTTCTATATTGGATGTTTGCCTTCAGCTCATCATTTTTGTAACACATGATTATTGTTATGATGAATATTCTTTTATCTGTGCCTTTGCAGCCAAATTCTGTGGTGATCCTGGTACGCCTGCGCAAGGACTGCGAGAAGGGCGCAGCTTCATCTTTAAGTCAGAGGTCACATTTAATTGCATTGCCCCCTTTATAATGGTCGGATCAACAACACGCTTGTGCCAGGAGGACGGCACCTGGAGTGGATCTCAGCCACGCTGCATTGGTACTAAACACCATTTTAACCATGAATATTTATGTCCAGATATGTTGTTTATCTTCACTCAGTTTAACGGAGGTTAAATCATCAAGGGAATGTAAAATGTTAGAAGCTAGGAAATAAAGCCCAAAAATATACTGCTTATTTGTTAATCATCCATTGCTGTCCTGGATTTTCTTAACCTTCAGCTAATGTTACTTGTCCTCGTCGTGATATATTTTTTTTTTCAGAGCCCACAAGAACCACATGTGGAAATCCAGGAGTGCCCGAACATGGCTTCATGAATTACACAACTGGTTTTAAGGTAAATTAGTAAATTTTGTTTCAGAATACACTGCACACAATGTACTTCATGAATTGAAAAATAGTGAAGAGGATTGTAATTTTGTTGATTTCCAGATAGTGGGATATGCTTCTGCATTACAACAGGGGTGTCCGAACCAAGTCCTCGAAGGCCGCTGTCCTGCGTGTCTCACTAGTCCAACACACCTCGTTCAAATGATCAGGATCGTTATCAGAGTTTGAGATGATCATATGAATCAGATGTGCTTCAGCAGGAAGAGATGGAAAACAGGCAGGCCAGCGGCCCCTCGAGAACCCAAGCTGAACATGCCTGCATTAGAAACTCCAATTGCACTCAGGAGAGCACAGAATTTGGCTCAACTCCAAATTGTACACCTTCAGTTTTACCAACTGCTGGCTCATGCTGGAAATGTGCTCATTGGCATCTATGTTAGTCACTGAGGAATTTTGTTTCAATTTTGCATCCGTGGGGTGGCGCAGAGGGCTTCCTCGGCCCACGCAACATGTAACACACACATTCTCAAATGATCCTCATTCGTTGTTAAATAGTGTATAACTAACATACAAAAAAACAGTACAGAACATTTTAAAAGCATTCATTCATGTCGCCACATTCACATACACTAAATTTATAATTTTAAAATCATTTAAACACATATGGGGCAGCCTGGTGGTCGACTGGTTATCGCGTCGGCCTCACAGTGCAGAGTTGGAGGATTTGAATCCAGCTCCGCAGGCATGGGGAGTTTCCCCGTGCCTGCGTGGGTTTTCTCTGGGTGCTCCGGTTTCCTCCCACATTCCAAAGACACAAGTGGCAGGTTAATGGAACACTCTAAATTGTCCCTAGGTGTGAGTGTGAGCACAGATGGTTGTTTGTCTATGGGTGCCCTGCGATGGGCTGGCAACCAGTTCAGGGTGTACCCCGTCTATTGCCCAAAGACAACTGGGATAGGCTCCACCATGCCCCGTGATGCTCATGAGGATAATGGGATAGGAAACGGATGGCTGCCTTGTTCTATTAAAATTAATGTTGGTATTGCCAATTTCAAAATGATGAATATTTGCAGCGAAGAGTGGCTTATTTTTTTTTTCAATTCAACCATACAGGCTTATTTCTTTTTTAATACTAGTAGGATTGGCGATTAATCGACATAATAATAATAATAATAATAATAATACATTTTATTTACACCCAAGGACACTTGACAATAACAAAAACAATAAAACACAATACGGGTTGAGCAGCAGCAGCCAAACGCGCCAGCGTTCACTCAACCCGGAAGTCAGAAAGAAACCACAAGGGGGAGAAAAAAACCACGCTCGAACTATCCTCATTTTGAGGATAATTTGAGTTAGGCAAAAAAAACTCCAGCACAAGCGTATGACAGTTACAACAGGTCACAAGACATGAACAATGAAGGCGGTGATACAAGGGAGTGTATGCGCGAGTGATTGTCTGGTTGTGTGTGTGTGTCAGGCCGCAGCTGGTACGTCAAGGTCTTCTCATGGAGGCAGTCCTGGCTTATCAGTCTATGGCCGAGAAGGAGGGGGTGATGGTCGGGCACTAGCTTCCATGCGTGATTTCATCAGGGGAAGGTCGAGATAGCAGATGTTGTTTTTGGTAGCAGGCTGCCCAACAATTTCAGACAGTCTTGAGTCTGTGGCTTGTGTCTCTTAAATGGCGTCGATCAGCCAAATCCGCGATTTCATTCAATATTTGAGCACGGATTCCAGTTACTCCAAGTTGTTGTCCATCTTGCAGTGACGCTCCAAAGCCGCATCAGTTTGCGGTTGAGCACAGTCTGAATCTGAGTGTTGGACATCCGCACTATGCCATCCTTAGACCGGCAGCCTCTTCACTTCCAATAGAGCCGCTCCTGTCGGTTGAATTTTGCAATAGATCAGGAAACTGCGAACACCAAACAGCAGCATATCTGTTATCAGAAGGCCAATAGTGTAGATGTCTTCCACATCCTCAACGGACAGTGTTGACAGGCACACCATTCTCCACTTCCTCCAGGGATCTAGGGTGTACCCAGCAGCAAAAGTCCGCGAGGGGCAAGTAGGCTCCCCACTGCCTGCTCTTCTCGTTGAGAAAATTTTGTCGATGGCATCGAGAGACCAGCCAACCAATTCCATGTTTGTTTTTAGGATGAAAATACGACAGGAGGCTAGGAAAAGTCAGACAAAGACAGCACATGAACTGAGTGGCGAGCAGGGAAGGTGGGGGGAGGGGGGGCAGGAGCAGAAAGCAAAAGCGTCCGCCTTCGTCGAGAGCCAAGCAAGAATGGGTTATTTCTTATTTTTTCTTTTTTTTTTTTTTTTATCACATCGATCGATATGTGTATCATGGCTCAATAATATCGGCAAGAAATACCTATCTTGCCTCATCAGATTGTTTTTTGTGTAGGGGTAATATTATAATATGGTAACGGGGCATACCGAATGCCTCATGATGAAGACAGGCATGTTTTCCTTGCCCAAAATGTTTACTTGAACAACGCGACCTAGCAAGCATGTACCTGTAGTGTTATGTATTCTATGTAGGATTTTGTTCACATTTTCAGGAACAGTAGTAAATTTTATGCGGAAGCAGCAGCAAATTTTATTCATGTTCAAATCTGTGTCAATTGTGACATATGAATACAAAAGGATATATATTGTGTGTGTGTGCGCCGCCATCTGACCTTAGTGCTTTCCAAAGAAAAGAAGCAGATGCCTGTGCAAGTCCATGTGCGTGTGTTTGTGTGCGTTTGTGTGTTTGTGTACGTGTGTGTAATAAAGTGTGTGTATGCGTTTGTGTTTGTGTGTGTATGTGTGTGTGTGTGTGTGTGTGTGTGTGTGAGGCGTGCGTGCGCGCATGCGTGCGTGTGCCTGTGTCTGTGTTAATCAGCTCAGATAGAGCACAGCCGAGCAAAGTATATATATTATGACCACCGCCACAGGCTCAGCACTTGCCCTGATATATGTTCACTTGGTGTATTTCAATTGAATTTGCTTCTTGTTGCTTTTCAGTGTCACTTTAAAGATAAGTGAAAACATTATCTTTTAGGGATGTCCCTATTGCGTTATTTTATCACCCGAGTCTTTGGTTTTAAGTATCTGCTGAAACTGTGTCTCGATCCGATACTGAGGCAATGCATTAAGGAAAAAAGAGTGTGCATCAGACTTTTCTCAAATTCATCTAGAAATATACATCTCCATCCATCTATTATCTGAGCCACTTGTCACGCGAGGACCCAAATTCAGACATCACACGGAAGTTGAAATGTAAAAGTCTATATCTACAAAAATACAAAGTAACTCGAGAGAGCAGGACTGGATGCAGAAGACGCGGATGATAACTGACACTCCCATTGGGAGAAAACTCGACATACTGACCACGTGTCAGTGAGTAATCCGAGTTTATATACTGTGAGAAATCAACCTTACATGACAGAATAAAGGCCCAAAGCATAAAAGCGCCACAGCAACTGAAACAGCGAGGAGGAACAAACAGTCACAACACCGCTTATCCTCACGAGGGTCGTGGGCATGCTGGAGCCTATCTCAGCACTACACCCTGAACTTGTCGCAAGCCAATCGCAGGGCATAGCATAGACAAACAACCACTTGTGCTCACAATCACACCTAGGTACAATTTAGAGCGTTCAGTCAATCTACCATGCCTCTTTTTGGAATGTGAGAGGAAACCGCAGTACCCGGAGAAAAACCAGGCTGGCAGAGGGAGAACATGCAAAGTCCACAAATGAAAGCCAGAGCCGGATTCAAACCCACAGCCACTGCACTCTGACGAGGACGGGCTAACCAGTCGATCATAATGCCGTCTGCAGCTCTAATCATCAGTTTAAATTCCCATATTTTTGTTGTATTAAAGATATAATGTTCGGTTAATAGTGGGTCTAAGTTTTCCTTTATTTTGTTCAGCTCTAAATTTGATGTTGCACATATTGAACAATTCAAAATGTGTCTTGGTCCATCTCAGTCATTGTTTTTGTCTGTCATATATTACTGCCTCAAACAAGGTGTACACCTTGAAAGAAATTGTATAAATCAAGATGCATTGTATTGTATCATCCTGAATCTCTGTGGGTTTTTAGCATTAAAATGATCAAATTCAGGAACTATAGCCATGCCATTTACGCAAATTGAAGGTAAACTTTAAACCTAATCCACATTAATGTGGAGGATGTTTTTTAAAAATGTATTTTTATGTAATCGTGTAATGCCTGACAATGCAAATGGCACCAATTTGGTGGAGTGGCTCATATAAACTTTGACATAAAATGAGGGGATCCTCTGTTTGCGTGATTCTGTCAATGCTAAACAATGCATTTAATCATTATAGACTTGAGCAAGTTAAGAGTCAACATGGTGCTTAGTGTGGGACTTCTCTCATCTAAAAACGACACTATTGGTTTATCCATCCATTATCTGATCCACCATCCTCATGAGGGTCGCGGGCGTGCTGCAGCCTCTCCCAGCCATCTTTGGGCAGTAGGCGGGGGACACCCTTAACTGGTTGCCAACCAATCACATACACACACAGACGATCAACCGTCCGCAATCACACTCACACTAAGGGAAAATTTTGAACATTCAATCAACCAACCATGTATTTTTTTGGAATGTGGGAAGAAACCCGGATGGTACTACCCAGAGAAAACCCACACGGGCATGGGGAGAACATGAAAACTTCACACAGGAATGCTGGGGCCTGGAATCGAACTCTGCACCTCTGCATTGTGAGGCTGACTTGCTAACCAGTCGCCCACCATGTCGCCACTATTGCTTTATGGCCTCGTTAAATCCAACCAGTGGGGAACAAGCTTGCTTGTCACCAAATAATTTACACTCGTTAAACTTCTATTTGACGTGAAGTCGTTTGGAAGTGTCACATGTGACACAAACCTGTCTGTCCCTCTCTCATCTCTTTGACGATGCCGTTTAGCGACGAGTCTTCTTTATATGAGGCAAGGCAGACGTATTTAGGAGTATCTTGCGGCTTTCCTCTCCCTCCAAACGATCTGTGAAGTCCAACCTGCGCTCTGCCGCTGCATGCAAGGGAGCTGAGTGGAGGCGTGTGTGTGTGTTTGTATGTTTGTGTGTGAGTGTTTTTGTGTGTGCGTGCCTGCAGCTCTGTTAGTCTCATTAACTATACCGCAAACTAATAAAAAAAAAAACAAAAATGTAACATTGAATTATATAAAACTAAGCTATTATGTTGTATTTGGCAAAATATTTGCACAATTGGATTATTTTTGTAGTTTTTGGATCCCTAAATGTTTAGAAAATGAATAAAAGTGATCTTTTTCACCAAATACCGGATCGGTTGAAAATCACGTAATCGGCCCCGATTTCCGATCAGGAAATCTCAAATTCCCAGCAATCACCAGGATATCTGATAAGACATGGATTTAGAAGTGAAGGCAAAAGTAAGGTAGCTTTGTATTTGGATAGCCATTCCAAAGATTTATCGTTAGCTGCAACCCTCACATAACACAAAATCATTTCACAAAACGTATTGTGGATCACTTGTTTTTCTGTGTGCTCGTGTCCAGGTGGGCAGCAAAGTGGACTTCGAGTGCCAAGAGGGACACATCCTGCAGGGCTCCATAACCCGCCTTTGTTTACCAGATCTCACATGGACCGGGATCCAGCCTACCTGTGTCCGTAAGTACCCCTCCTTTACGCTCCTCAAAGGCATTTTAAACAATTTTACCGACTGCTTGAAAAAAATGATAATGATCAAACTTTTGTGGCGTTAATGGAAACGTCTTCAAATTCTGAGGCTTCCTCCACAGCAGGATATCTTGACCCCCTCCGCATTCAGATTGCAAATGAATGGTCCTTGTGCGAAGCCATCACTGGCTAATTTTCCTATACCTTGTTTGAGTTCTATGTCCTTGATTCACTTGTTGCCATGGAGGTTTCTGCCTCCATCTGGTGTCCTGCTCACAGATCTGACCATTGCCAAATAGCTTAAGCAGGCCAACCTCTGTCACTCAAACAATCTTACTACTGTCACCATTTGACGATGCACATACAGTAGAGAGGCCATGAGAGCTGTGTGATGAAAAGGGCTTTCACATGATACCAAATCTTGATCTAACCCGTGTGTAAAACCCACTTAAATTTCATGGAGATTTTGTGCTGAGTTGACAGATATACAGTATCCCAATGACTCCATTCCATTTCCTGCATTTTGTGTGTGTGTGTGTGTGTGTGTGTGCGTGTGCGTGTGTGTGTGTGTGTGGTACACACATATCAATTTTTAACATCTTATCCAATGTTTTATACGTAAGAGACCCACGCATGACGAGAAAAGTAGTTCTTACTGGTTTTATTGTATTTCATGTGCACCAGATGCCCAATACAGCACATCACATAGTCAACACAGTACATGTGTTATTTCCTTCCCCAAACCAGATGTCTGTTACAGTGCCAAGACTGACCGATGAAAGGCAGCATGTTTCCACAGGCCATCCTGAGTGCTAAAATAAACGTAAAATATGTGTACATGTTTGAGGGTGGTACAAGCGAGCAAGACATGTCTGTGGTGTTGCCAACTTTGCGACGTCTCTATATTTAGTGACTTCTGCAACCCCTCTCACATCTATTTTTCAATAGAGACTCGCCACAATGCCAACAGTGGCCCCCATGTTTGCAACATTCTCATTTCCTGCACAACACAGGGAAGAAGGTCAGGAAGATTTGCCCTTATAATACACACAATGTAATCTTCAGTGCTTTGTGGGTTTTTGGAAAAAACGGTATTTATTAAAAAAATAAAATAAAATAATAATAATAATTACATTTAAAAATAAAAGCCATATCGGCAGGCATATTACGGAAAGATGCATTGTTTCATGTTGGTGTGCGAGAGCGTTTTCCCTGCGTGCTGAATGACTCAGAGGCTTTGTGCATGTCTGTACTGTACTGTAAATGCCACGGGCACTAATTCAAGGCGCGTGATTGGTTCCCGGCGAGACATCGACCAATGAGAGCATTACTGGATTTAGGCCGTGAGCTGATTGGCTCACCCAGCATTTTCCCTTGTCTTGGATTCTGTATCTTTGTGTTTTGTTTGTGATAACTTTTTTTGTTTCAGCGATAACTTTTTTTTTTTTTTTTGGGATTACTTAAGGTGCGCTCCAGCCTCCACCGAAACAATGCGTCCTGGGTGTGTGGGAGCTCGTCCCTCCATGGGCATGGCACCATCAAAAGGGACACATTGCTTCAATGGCAGCGGG
>NW_017806059.1:3286108-3308410 GCF_001891065.2 Hippocampus comes | reverse complement strand
GGGGGGGGGGGGGGGGGGGGGGGGGGGCACCCTATACCCGGTCTGTGTACCTTTGAAGGTTTGCCAACCCGGTTAGCTGTTTTTAGACACGTCACAAGGAAGCAGTGACAGCCGAAACTGTCAGCTAGGTAAAAGTATTAAAAAAAAAAAAGACCACTGTCTGATATAAAAAGAAACGTTAACCAATTTCAACTAATAATAAGAAAAGATGAATGTCATAGCGCAACCCTTCATTATATTGTTATCCAATTTAAAAAACAGTTTCTGGTCCCCATTAAACTGGATTACTGTAATACATTATGACAACTCGTTCCGGTGAATAACAGCCATTGATATGAATAGGTAGACAGGACACACTCCTGCGTGCATATGGCGATGCTGAGCTAATGTCCATACATTCAATTACCTTTGACGGGAAAGTCGCCCCAGTCAACATAGGCCGCCACATGTGATCCTGCTGTAGTTTACTACATATCTGTGACATCAGCGGTAGAACCCGAAAATTCTTCGACCAGTCTCTGTCTGCTGATTGCACCACAATACCCTTTACTGGCACTGTGGCCAATGGCGGCAACAGATTATGACAGCTCCCGTACAAAGGGGCAATTTGAGTGGACTGGACAACATTTTATGTCTGTTAAATCCGGAGTCAATGGGTTACTCAGAACCGGGTCTGTGAAATCAAAGTATCAATGTCATGACAACTCTCTTTAACTTTAATTGTAATTTTGTGAAAATGTATGGGAACCACCTGAAATTGTCTGACACCCGACCCACTTATCATTCAGAGGCAAATGCCTTCGATGCATTTCAATTTCCTTACTTCCTGTGTTAGTAGCAGCTATCTGGCTCTCATCCATCACCTGTGGTGACTTGAAAATGTTGATAGATTTTCATCTGTCCTCATCCAATCATTGTTGCAGCCTAAATGGAGAAGAGAAAGGAGAAATAAAATAAATATATTCATTCACAAGGAAGAGACCTTAAAATATGGACCATCCTGCTACCTGAGTATTGATTAAGTTCTTTTCAATAATATTCCAGACTAGTTCACCTCCTCTTTTGGAGTTAACTGTCCTTCTGGAAAAAATACAGTTTCATGTAAGGACCCTCACTCCAAATTAGACTACACTATTACAGAAGTGTGCAATGAAGTATCAAACTATATAGAAGCTGTTTAGCAATTGAAAGTTCTTTTTTTTTTTTTTTGCAAATAAATGTAAACTGTTGATGTAATATTTGTTTGTATTAATAGTTGGGTTTTTCTTTTCAAGCCTACCCTGTACATTCGATAAGGTGGATCCAAAGATCCAGTGAGAACTAAAATAATAGGTGTTTAAGAAATAGCTATCTCGATGAATTAAATGCTCTTTTCATGAAGAAATTTAAATGGATTCGACAGTGAATGCTGAATGAATCTTGCCCTGCTAGCCAAAGAGAAAATGCAATGCAATTAACGCAATGGAAATCAGTCAGAGTGCAACATCTATTTACTGTGATCATTTCAACAATGCAAAATGTTTTGGGGAATAATATCGAATGTCTTGATCAAGGGTTGCATCACAGCATGTTTAAACTGTTGGGGAACTATACAAGAGAGAGAGACTGCTGTTGGTAATGGCCAAGACCGATGTACCAATACTCAGTAAAACCTCCTTAAAGAAATGCGGAGGAAGAGAGTCACAAGGGGAGCCACAGGGCTTAGTCTGGACAACCACACCCTCTATAAACGTCAAGGACACAGCTTCAGAAGAATTTAACACAGTTGAACACAGAACATGGGACAGAGGGATCAAATGTAGTGTTTGAAACAAGAGTCCAAGCTTTAGAAACCTTGTCAATGAAAAACTGAAGGAATATGTTGCACATTTCAGGTGAAGATTCTGAGCAAGTAGGCTGAGGGGGTTTCAGTACAGAATCAATAGTTTTAAATAGTACACGTGGGTTGTGACGGTTAACCTGAATTAAGTTTGATAAACATTCTCATTTGGCCTCTTAACTGTGATCTGATAGTTTTGCCAGCAGTCTTTCCAGATTTGCAAAGCGTACCTGCAACTTCTTTCCACTTACGTTCGGCTTCACGACACCCCTGCTTAGCTGCCCGAGTTCCATCGTTAAACCACGGCTCAGGTCGAGGTTTTGACAGCACAATTTATAAAGGAGCCACCGGATCCAATAGAGCACGGCAGGATGTGTTGAACCAAGAGGGAAATTCCTCTGTGTTAGACGATGGCAAGCATTATTGAAGGCATCAGAGGGTTGACGAGCTGTGAGAGGGTTAAAAATTCGGCGGTTGCAGATTTAACAGCAGCATGCGATAAAACAACATCAAATAAAACTGTGATCTGATCAGAAATCCCATTTTCCAAGACTTCCAAGTTTGACACCGGTAGACCATGAGCAAGAACTAGGTCTAAAGTTTAGACCTCGTCCACAAGAACTAGCTCTAAAGTTTAGACCTAGTCTAAACTAGGTCTAAACTTTAGAGCTAGTTCTTGCTTATGGTCTACCGGTGTCAAACCTGGAAGTCTTGGAAAATGGGATTTCTGATCAGATCACAGTTATATACTTTAGACTCTAAAGTATGTCCTTTTTCATGTGGCGGGCTGTTGACATATTGCACAAAATTATAAGAGTCACTATGTCTTAAAAAGTCATTTACTAGTGGTCGTAGAGGACAACACAAACGAATATTAAAATCCCGCGTGAGGAGGATACGATCATATCTGCCTGATTTCTGCAAGAAAAAGTCCTTATTGGATTTAGGAGGATGGTAAATGACGGGGCAGAACACAGGGAAAGCACGGCCAACTTCAAAGAAGTTCGTCAACGACCGGCCGTTTAACGAGACAATCCTTGTGGGCGCAGCAATGGGAGTGGATGCCTCTTCCGATCACCAAGCTCGGAATTAAATTATCCATCCATCCATCCATCCATCCATCCATCCATCCATCCATTTTCCGATCCACTTTATCCTCACAAGGGTCGCGGGGGTGCTGGAGCCTATCCTGCTGGCAAACAGTCCATTGTGTTCACCGCCTGTTGTCCGAAGTCAGCTGGCATAGTTTCCACCTCAGCTGTAAACCCAATGACGACAAGCGGTATAGAAAATTGATGGTTGGATGGATGTTTTTTCACATGCGTCAATTCATGCTAAATTGATCTACTTGGGCCCTCTAAGGTCTGACACAGTCACATCTATTCCAGCACACTTTAGGTAGCATTGTCACATTTATATCAGTCATACATATACTGGAGCCTGATTTTAGCAGGTGTGAGTACTTTACTTTAAAGTGCGCAAAAGACACTATTTTTTTGATACAAAAAGTATCCAATATTACTGTGAGAGATGACTCTATAGCACCTCTTACGAATCTTTGTTCATCTTTCAAGCAAGCCAAAATAGTATTTTTTATTTTATTATTATCCTTAATTCATTATTCATTGTGTGTCTATTTCCAATGGTGATGTTCCTTCACCAAAGTCTGCAGGCAACGTCTACTGCTCTTCACTCTCTTTCCAACACTCTAACACTCCCCCCCACCATCTGTATTTCGGCCAGTAACAGTGAACTGCTCTAGTGAGCCCTTGTGTAACCTCAAAAGTTGCAATGCATAAGATGAACTTGGCTTTTTGGGGGGAGTTTTGACATATGCCCTGTAAGTGTCTTCACTGTTCATATTCTGAAAACTCTGTAAGTACCCTGGACATGTCTTGACAGTTTGTCATTCTAAATGGCTTCCAAAGACTTGTGCTCAGACAGTAGGGGAGGGGCTGGTTTGAAGAACGGGAGTTATTTAATTATTCATCCATCAGGCTATCCAGGCTTTTCATCTTAGTATGTATCTGCTTGCTTGAAGTGATACGAATAAATCACCGGGCGTCTCTGTCACATTCATCTGCCAGCTGGATACAGACTCTTTCTGCTTGTTCTCTTGTCCATTTTAGTGTTCTTGTCTTCATCAGTTCCCATCTGCATTGACATTGTTGATTCAGGGACAGCATGGCAATTGGGAAATTTGGGACAACTCCCAATCCATTGGTCTACCCCTGGCCAATCTGGTCTAGCGATTTTGTTGTTGTTGTTTTTAAAACAGGCCCAATTCCTACATAATGGTTATCTTAAAGCGGTGGACCATACATCGTCACACGATCATTTTTTTCACGGTATTGAAGACACAACATGGCACGGCTGGTCCAAAGTTTGTCAAGTTGATTCATAAAACAAAATTGTTAAAGATGAATGGAGTGACCGGTAGGTACTTTTCTGCTCATGCAGAAGCCATCTGAAAACCATTGTGTGTCTTACATGTTGCAAGACCGTGACTTCATTATAACCAAACTGAGAGCCCAATATCGCAGAGCTCCATGACTGATGAGTATAGGTGTCACAACTAATCGATTATCAAATTAATCGCCAATCTTCTTAATAATTGAGTAAAGAACCATTGTTTAACTTAAAATAGTCCAAACCCTCTTATGCTTCATTGAAAGCTGACTGTTGTGTTTCATCAAGGTAAGACATTAGCAAACATCTGCTTTAACTGTGGAAACAATGACAAAACCAATAAATGAATCAATTTCAAAAATTTTTGCGAGTACATCAATGCTTCTCATGTGATACAGTATGTTATGTGTAAAATTGTTTTATAATACACTTAGATGCCAAATAAAACTGTATTCAATTACAGTATTCAGTTGATCTATGGAATAGTCGATACAGTAATCAATTATATGAAAAAAAAAAAGAAATCAGATAGTGGAAACACTGCTAAGGAACAAATATAGTTCCTTCCAGATAGTGTAGGTTTTGGTGCAATATAAACAAGCATTTAATGTGCCAAATGCTGCCATCGAGGTAAGGTAAACAAAATCACATTTCACTTGAAATGTGCATCTACCTGTTCTTAGGCAAATTAAGCCAAACTGTTAACCGCTACTACCTGTTCTTAGGCAAATTAAGCCAAACTGTTAAGTGAAATTTGAGAGCTGAATTAATTTGCCGAGGACACGGCAGTAAATTGACACACGGCAAGGTCTGAAGCACTTAATATGAGCGTAAATAAGCTTGCTGTAATCAATCTTCACAAAAATGTACGTGGGCATCTCGACTTATGCCTACATCAACCCGTCAAAATATCAGAATGATTGCACCAATATTTTTGATTTTATGGATGATTTTTTTGGGGGTGCGGGGGGCACTCAGAGTTGGAAGTGAGCTCTAAGTCAAGATGCTAACATAAATTTGATGGCAATTGATAGCAATTTTTTGGAGACTAGCTGACATTCTGCTTGTCTACATTATGCGTTGAAAACTGTCCATGGTGCAATCACAGTAAGGCAATTACGTTGGAGTGAGCAACTGAAGAGCCATTTGAACCCATATCATAAAAGTAACCATGGGAACCACTCACCCATGGGACATCTATAATGAAGATCAATATTCTTTTCATTTCTTTCTTTTTATTTCCTAGTTTTATATCAGCTTGTCCACCATACTGGATATGGCCATCACACTAGCCATAAAATCATATTCAAAAAATTGATTCAGACATACATAATACAATCTAGAGCAATGGTTTGTTATGAGTCTATTTAGTTCTGCCTTGATGATACACCTCCAAGGAGCAAGTGAATGAGGCCTCTTCACAAATCACTTCACTTTGCCACATCCAGTACAGCTGGGGCATCAATGCACTCAAGGTGGGGTCTATGAATTTGCAGTGTAAATGCTGACTGTGGTTGTACTGACCAGCTGTTGTCGCAAAGAGCACCGCTCAAGAGAACTGACGGTAGCCTCAGAAATATGGAGGAAAGTGTCTGTCAGGTGCAATAGTAGCAATTCATTTGCTCGACTTAAGGTTGAGGTCTGGGGACAGGTCTGCATTTATGATGACGTCAATGAAGCATGCTCACAACATTTCCAGCCATGTTGTAAAAGTAAAACTACATTTCACTTGTAAAGTCAACATCCAACAGCATTCAAATTACTTTCAGCCTCGTTTTTATGAGTTTTTTTTTTTAGCACTGCTTCTTAAAGGCCAAAGGCCAAATCTGTCTTATGAAAGATATTAATGATTGGGTGAAGGCTGAGGGATTCATCCATCTCTTATTCTCCATCTGAACTTTATTACTGTTATCATATTTTCTTCCTCACACTTTTTTGACGTGCTACTCCGATTCTCACCATTTCAACTTAAATATATTCCAAAATTTCACGCCATCAGAGCTTCCATTTTTCTCATTCAAAAAAAAAATGTTCATGCAAAATTTCCCCATTCATTCCTAAATGCACATTTAACATTTGACATTTACATCATTCCAATTTGTAATTCAAAACATTTAGCTCATTCGGTTCATTTTGGAAAGTATTATCAAAATATCAAAAACTCCCACTTACCACCATTAAAATTCCTACAAAGTATTCAAAATTTATGATTTTTTTTTTGGGGGGGGGGGGGTTCTCCTTTAATTTGTACAATTTTTGACTGATTCAAACTGTTCCAACTTTAAATTGTTCATCTTATGGCTACTGATTCCCCAAATTCCCACTTACCAAATATTCAACATTTTCTCCATGAAGATATCCACAAGCAAAATTTAATTAAATTAAAATGTTTGTGTTTTTCTGTTCTACTGTTGACATTTTTTTTACCATTTTAATCTGTGCCAAATTTAAACTCCCAAATTTCATGTTATTCAGGGCTACTATTTTTTCTTACACCAAAATTCTATTTCTTCACAAGGTTTTCGACCAAAATTCACCATTCATTTCCACTGGCAAATTCAACATTTGACATTTATATTGTTCCAGTGTGAAATTCAAAATATTCAACTTATTCTGCTAACCTTGGTCAGGCTTTTCAACATTCTGAAAATTCCCACTTACCAGATATACAAAATTTTTATGATTAAAATACCCACAAAATATTTTGTTTGATTTTTTGTTTTTCTCTTCGAATGTCTCCAATTTGTGACCGATTCAAACCGTTCCAAATTTATACAGTTCTGCTTACCCCTACCAATGTGAACAATTCCGACATACATCACATTTTACCCATTAAAATACCCATAAAATATTCAAAACTGAAAATATTTTTTTGACCGATGAAAGACCATTACAACTTTAAACTGTTCTCAACGTTTTTAATTCCAAAAATAAAACAGGATTTAAGGTTTTTTATTTTGTTGTTGTTTTTGTCCCATTCTATGTCATTTAATATTATTCCACATCATTAAAAAACATGTCAAATCATTCCTTAAATTTTAATTCAGCTTCTCAGCCTTCACACGCAATTTGTCCAGTAATTAAATTCTTGAGTTTTAAATTATTAACATGCCATTTTCTAAATAGCTCACTGGGCTCAGTTAAATGCCAAAATGTTTGGAATTCTCTTTTAAGCAAGATTCACATAAGCCTACCCCAAGTACCACCCTTTCTCGCCTAATGATCTCCGAATTATCCACCAGTTTATGTGTGTCGCCAGCTCCATTTGTATATATGTATCACAGGGTCTGTGTGCATGCCCTGATTTTTTTTTTCATCTACCCACTCTCCAGCTCACACATGCAAACAGCCCCAAAGCCCAGCCAACTCTGATGTGGTGGGCCTGGACCTGGCCTCCTATGGTTACACCCTAGTATACACCTGTCAGCCAGGATACTTTCTTTCTGGGGGTTCAGAGCACCGCTTCTGCCGCTCTGATGGCAGCTGGACTGGCAAGGTGCCCGTGTGCAGAGGTAAGTTGCCTGCAGAGATGTGCACTGCCAGATGATTGAGTTGATGCCACTGAGTAGATGGAAGTAGAGAAAGCCATCCAGAGCAAATTTACATTTATCAGCGATGAGTGTTTACATTCAGTATCAGTTTTTTTCATGATATTCTTGTTATGCCTAATTGTCAAAAGAGAAGTGTGAACTCTTCATACATAAGAACAATGCCATCTGGAATTGGTTCTCCCTGACCTCAGCAAACTCCTCTCATGACTGAGTTTTTGTCTCGGCTATCACTAAAGCTGCATTCCGCTTGGCCTGTCAATAACCATCAGATGGCTCCGGAGTTGCACTATTCAAAAAGGCCTCATCGGACTCATTCCTAAGCCTGATGAAATCCCTTACCGCTGATATCCACCAACAGGTTCGTGGGATTGCTGTCATAACAGGCAATGATCACTTTACCCACACCAGTGGGTTACCACAACAATGGTGGTGCGGAAACCGGTCCACTCTGACTCAATGTCCCCAGATGTTTTCAAAGTCCTGCTGGAGGTGGGAGTTGAAACTTCTTCGACCAGATGTTCCCAGCAGACCCTCACAAAATGTTTGGGTCTGCTAGGCCAATGTGGTAACTTCCCTCACTATCTGAGCAAACACACTACCTGGTGGTAATCAATGCAGAGCTCCACATTTCTCATCACACAAGTGTGTAAGACATACAGTCCCAAGTTGGATGAGATGTCCACAAGTTTGATCATTTGCAGCCGAGGCTGTCCGGGTACGAAGTGCCCACCTTCACAACTTTTCACTTAAACATGGTGTTTGTAATGAACAATCCGTGACAAACACAGAAGTGCAATAACAAATCACCACTCAGTTTAAAATCTGGTAGGTTGTGGCTCCGAAGCACACCCTTCCAGGTCTGTCATTGCCCACATGTGTTCTCCAGCACCCACTCCAGGGACTCCAAGAGGGTGGGTACTCTGTACTGCTGTTTGATACATAGACACAAACAACAGTCAGGACCACCCCCCCCGAAACACCCAAACCCGAAGGCTGAGGGAGGCTACCCTCTTGTTCACCGTTGTTAAAGCCCTATACAGGCACTGAGCTGGGGGGCAATAAGTACGCCCATTTATGCTTGGTGCCTCTCACCATGGAAAGAGTGGTAGTGAGTCCACTCTCTTTCAAGAAGATTGGTACCAGAGCTCAAGTTGTGTGTGGAGGTGAGTCTGATTATATCTTAGAACATGTCAACCTCATACACCAGCTTGAGATTTTCCCTGCCAGAGTGGTGACAGTCCACGTCCCTGAAGCTAGCTTCAGTAGCCAGGGATCAGACTGCCAATGTCCCCATTTTCTTCTGCCGCACAGCTCACTCTGCACCTGACCACTTTGGCCCCTCCCATGTTTCCATTTCGGCCTGAACACCACTGGGCCCCCTTGGTGCGGGCCTGGCCACCAGGTGCTCGCCATCAAACCCAACCTCCAGGCCTGGCTGCAGGGGGTTGGAGGGGAGGGCGATGACCACGTCTGGGCAAGGACTATTTTTATTTTATTTATTTATTTATTTGTTTATTTTTAAATTCAGGGATCATTTGATCCGAGCTTTGTCTGGTCCTTTGCCTAGGACCTGTTTGCCCTGAGTGACCCGACCAAGGTCATAAAACCGCCGACAACTTAAATTTTTGGATCATTGGAACCCACAAAGCCCTGGCGATGGATGGACTTGATGAAACCGAGCTTAATGCTTAAACCACAAGTTTGTGGCATAAACGACTACAACTAACCCTAATATCATCTCTAAATGTTACTATATCTACCTAAGATAACACCTTTGACTATTCTCACTTTTCACTTTAGCATGATTCTTTCCTGAATTCAAATAAGAATTTTTAACCAATTATTGTGACTAGTTCCCTAAACATTGTTGTCAATATTCTGAAAGACGAACCTTGTGGAGGTGTCTTAAAACTTAATGCATATTTCGCATCAAGTAGAATTAACTGTGTAACAACAAACTTCATAATTGCACACAAAAGCTTTTGGAAGTACTCTCATTACAAGTTTCAGACAAATCCATGCAGTTCATAGTTCCCCAGAAATACTGTTACTAGTGAAATATACTGGTGAAATCATGTGATTATCTTTCAGTGCCATTTACCACAACAAATTTGCTATATTTGTGAAATTTCATTTTGGGTTTCTTGAAATTGTCTGAAAATTTGAGGGGCTTACTTTGTATTCGTTCCTTTAAAAAATAATGATAAACATTTTCACTCGAACAGTTATTGTCGATTTTTGCTAATTAGGGCCTTTAAATGAATACCTTCATTCATAACAAACTAGTTCAAAATGAAATTCAGCATTGCCAATTACATTTACATTTTTCTAGAAATATGTTTAGAATTAATGAGGGTATACTCTTGTACTCTAATTTGAAGGTGCTTTTTGTTACACAGATTTTTGATCTGCAATATAACAAAGCGTTCCCCCAAAAGACTATTTTTTTCATCTCATGATGCATTATACTAAGGTTGAAGAGGCCGTTCCAACCAAAATTAATTTGGACAGATTTTATTTTAGGGGAAATCCTGTCTTATTGCAAGTGGTATACAGATGTACCTCTACTTACGAAATTAATTGATTCTGGAAGAAATTTATTAACTAGAAAATTTTGTAAGTAGAAACGCGTTGTCCATGCAAATGCCTCAATTCGTTCCAAGCCCCCCTAAAATTCAGACATAAATATTTCCTAAAGCACAAAAATGCATCAAAATATGTAACAAATACATGTTACAATTAGATTATTGCACAATAAATGAGAGTTGTACATAATGTAAAGAATAAAGAATAAAAATGATGGTCATTTAACTTTTAACTGTGTCCTCATCGTTTTTTGCCCTCTTTAGTTCACGTTCTGTCTCAGAAGTGGTTTTTGCCTGGACGTTTGCTTTTGTCGGCTTTTAACACACCTTCAAAAATGTCCAAGGCAAACAGCAGCATAGTGGGCCATCGCCGGACTTGTGAACACTTTTCTTTTCACTTTTCACATTTACGTAAAACTATCGGAACGTCTCATTGCCCGAGGGGCGAATGACTAGGATGCTGGATCGATACATATCTATCTATCGCCACACATAGACACATACAAGAGGTCCCTCTTAGCCAATGGGATGCCAGGATGATGCTTGGTAGTAGCCAATGGCAGAGCAGCCATAAATATGTTGCATTTAGGAAACTCAGAGCTGCGAGTAGCAGCCCATACTAGATATATTTTCTTTTCAATTCTTTTTTTATTGTGAATTCACAGTTCCATACAGTCAATAAAAGAACAAAGTATACAAGTCCTTATACATCTGATTTTGCGTAAGATTAGCTCAATTTAAAATAATCAGGACTGAGTAAGCAATACATGACGTGTAAGGACCAATAAGAACTATAATTATATAGCCTTTTTTTTTAACTCTAGTAAAATGAAAACAAACAAGAAAACAACAAACAGACAAAAAACAAAACAAAACGAAGTGGGGTAAACTTCTCAGACTCGTTACGCTTTCTATTACAGGAAATCTAAAATACAGACTTAAATAAAACAGAGCAGAAAGAGTAAAGGGGGGCACAGAAGTCGACTCGAAACAAATGATGGTCGTACTGGCATGATATACTTCATCCATCTTTCCCATCTATTCAAAAAAGTGTCTTGTTTCATTCTCAAAGCAAAGGTATTCCTCTCCCATTTTAAACATGTCATAGATTATGTCGATCCATTCATCAACAATAGGTTTTTCAGGTTTTAACCACTTTCTTGTAATAGTTTTTCTGCTAGCGGCACTTAGGATCTGAAATAAGTATTTAACATTATTAGAAACGTCAGATGTAATGGCCCCTAAGTATAATGACTTAAATTTAAATTGGATTGCCATCTGAAAAACACTCTGTAGAACCTTATGTACCTCCCGCCAAAACGGCACCAATGATGTACAGCACCAAAATATATGAAAATGGTTTGCTTCAAGGCACCCACATTGCCGCCAGCATGCAGAAGAATCAGTGTAGTGCCTCTTTTGAGCTGGGGTGACGAAAAATCTTATTAGCGTTTTCCAGCAAAACTCTCGCCAAACACGTGAGCTTGAAGTTTTCCATTGTATCTCACAGAGATTTTCCCAAACTTCTTCCTTTAAGACCATATTACCTTCCCGCTCCCATTTTCGTTTTATGTGCAGTGAACTTTGCTTTATTTGTTGTAACCCCTTGTAAATTTTTGAGATGAGTTTCTGGTTAGAGCCGTTACCATAAGCATCCTTAAACACTTTTAACAAAATATTATCCCAGCCTGATTGTGCACATCCCCTCTGTATTTGGTTAATAATACTATTAATACTATATTTTTACCTTTTGTATCTTGAAATTTCTTTTGTAACAAGAGCCAATATTTTCCTGTTGAGGTGTTTCGTAACTTGAAAATTTCGTATGAAGAGACATTCGTAAGTAGAGGTATCACTGTATTCTATTAAGTTGATTTTCCAAATAAAGTAACATTAATACAAAAATACAATAAAATAAATCTTGAAACATAGTACTAAATCGCCTCGGCTGGTGTGTGAAATACTGTGCTAGTGTGAAAGAAATATTAATTTTGATTGCCATAATATAGTAGTCCTGTTTGACAAATACTGTGTCACAACAGAGCCAAATTCCAAAAAGAAACAACAAAGAAAAGTTTCAGATGGGCCGTGTGTTTACTTTTCTTGTCTTCTCTGGCTATGACGTTTGGATGCAATGAATCACTCCATCTTTGTGACATGTTTGTCTTCTTCTGCAGCTGGATCCAAGTCACAGGAAAAAACTGTCAAATTAATACCAGGGACACCAAGCCCAAAAATAAATGGTGAGTCATGAATTCTACCACCTTTTTCAATTTGGGTCATCTGTCCACTGCAACTGTAAGTTTAGCTCCTGATACATTTTTTTGTAAAATCTTGTCTCCAGGCGATAAAACCACACCGATGTGTTCTGGCTATGACGTTTGGATGCAATGAATCACTCCATCTTTGTGACATGTTTGTCTTCTTCTGCAGCTGGATCCAAGTCACAGGAAAAAACTGTCAAATTAATACCAGGGACACCAAGCCCAAAAATAAATGGTGAGTCATGAATTCTACCACCTTTTTCAATTTGGGTCATCTGTCCTCTGCAACTGTAAGTTTAGCTCCTGATACATTTTTGTAAAATCTTGTCTCCAGGAGATAAAACCACACCGATGTGCTCAACCAATCAAGGAATAAATATAAACTTTCCACATATCAAGCATGTTAATAGGTTAGATTTGGTGCATATTATTTTATATTTTGCCCGATTATGTATGCAGCATATTGCTGGCATCAGGCAGAAAAATTGGTAGATTTCAGTTTTGTCCCAAGCCAACTTCTGGTCGAACACTCAACCTGATATTTTGCTAAATATGTCTGATTTAAAGCTATTTTTGTGCCAATTTTCACTCAGGCACCAACCTGCTCTATGATATTTTTAATAGTACACATGCAACACTAGTTATAGTCTCAATGATATACAGTAACTGAAGGATACATATTCTAGTGTTTGATCCTCGCAATGGCCATGAGACCTCAAACACAAATTCAAGGATACTTTACATTGTGGTGACAGGGCATTTACTAAATAAAATGGGAATCACTACAGGATACATGCATAGTATGCGGGAAATAAATAGGGAAGTATATAAAAAAATGTGGTGAGGTTCTCAGATGTTGGTGATGGTGCTCATTTTTTTGGTGCGCCGACCTCATGTATGAACATCAAGATTTACAGCACATCAAGGCACAGTAGAGCCCACGAGAGACATCCGGCCTGTTCACAATCTCTGTAGCCTCAAACTAAAACGTCAAGTATGCGCTGCTTTTATTTTAATGGGCCTGTATGTCAGCAGTGTAAGCAAACAAGAGCAGCAACTTAAGTTTCTGTGTCACCAGCTTAAATATATTAGCGCTGTTATAGATTATTTCTGTGACCTTTCTAGCAACAATTTTTTTTTTTTTTTAATACTAACTGTACCAACACCAACTGTAGCCCTTATGTCAGCAACAATCTCGTGTTTGCAGCAGTCTTATTTCCTGCACGGTGGCGGGAAGAGAGGAATAAGCCCTTGTAATGATTTGGTTGTCAGAACAACAGTTAATGCTGTCGTGCACTGGTGTCAAAGTCAAGGCCCAGGGGCCAGATCTGGCCCACCACATCATTTTATGTGGCTCGCGTAAGCAATTCAAGCATGTCAACTTCCATGATGCTTGCTAAAGTCTGAAACAATCCATTATTCGTGACTTCTGATGTCAAAACTAGTTTTCCATCTATTTGTTGCTTGCTGTGTATCTAATATGTGGAGGTGGTTCAACATTAATATGCTTTCACAAAATTCAGTCATAACGGCCCTCCAAGGGAAACCATAACTACAATGTGGCCTGTGACAAAAATGAGTTTGACACCCCTGCAGTGTTTTGTGCTCATAATGTCAGCATATTTTTAAAATATCTACAAAAAAAAAAATATATATATATGGACACCATCGAATTTTGAATGAATATTGAGATACATCATTTTGATGTGACTGATTTTATTTTTTCTCAGCAGGTTTCAATTTAAATTTTCTTACTATAAGTGATACCAGGTGCTACACAAGTGGTGATGCAATTCATCGCTTTTTTAATAACTAACTAACTAAATAAATAAACAAATACATAAATGGTGGCTGTGGTGGTGTGGCCCTCATCAACAGTTTCAGTGATTCCACAGCAGGTTTGAAAAATTGATTGCCCACCAACAACTTTTAACATTGTAGTCGGGTGGTTAGCGCGTCGACTTCACAGTGCAGAGGTTGTGGGTTTGATCCTGGCTCCGGCCTCCCTATGTGGAGTTTGCATGTTCTCCCCGTACCTGCTTGGGTTTTCTCTGGGTACTCCGGTTTCCTCGCACATGCCAAAAACATACGTGGCAGGCTGTTTCAACACTCTACATTGTCCCTAGGTCTGAGTGTTAGCATGGATGGTTGTTCGTCTGTGTGTCCCTGCGTTTGGCTGGCAACCAGTTCAGGGTGTCCCCTGCCTACTGACCAAAGACGGTTGAGATAGGCTCCAGCATGCCCCGTGACCCTTAGGAGGATAAACCGGATCAGAAAATGGATGGATGGACTTTAAACGCATGATACTGCTAGCTGATTAGCACAGTTAAGTGTAGAGCTTCGGTGTCTTTTTTGCACCACACACTACTTTTGATGGACCGTCAAAGATGGGATGCAACGAGACTGAGATGACCATCCATCGGTGGCGATGTTGCCGCATTCGGCGACCACCTCTCGAGTTTGTAGCGACGCCATTCGAGCAAAGTGTGACTCAGCAGTCAATAGTCCGCTGCTCTCTCCTGTGCGTGCGTCAGCGCGGACATGTACACACGGGTGCGTCTTTTGGCTTCAACCAATCAGCACTGACGCAATGGACGTTACACATCAAAGAGCTTTGATCTACGACACCAGCTAAAGCTAGCCTAGCCGAAACAACAGCTAAACTAAGCTAAGCTAGTACACACGACGCTCGAGGTCGGACGGACACATTTTTTCTGTCATCTGTATGTTTTTCTCTCTTTTCTGTCCAAATATATATTTTTCTACAACAATAGCTGTCTTATCCACAGCGTCTTTCTTCGTCCCATTGTTGTTTAGCTAATGTGTTTACAAAGAGACCAAAATCTCTTTAAGTCTAGCCGCTGTTTCCGTGAGCCCCAGCAATGACAAGTCAGCCACCATAACGGCTGTTCATATGATACAACAAGCCACGATGCCAACTTCAAAATTAAAGCTTCACAGCTAATACTGTACATGGACATCAATACCTTAGCTGTATTTTATTCTGAAGTTAACCCTAGTAAGCATTTGTTGTGGCTGCTAAATAGACTTGGACTTTTTGAATGTTGGCACTGAGCTGCATTCACAGACATATATGGCTGCAATATTCTTGGAACGCAAATCGAATCGCACTGAGGCAATCAAAATTCGAGCGCACGTGACTATTTTCAGTACACATGCGCACTTACACACCTCTTATTTGCACCTCTAGAAATAAAATGCCATGAATTTGAGGTGTGTAAATTAGCATGTCAATGTATGGTGTTATGATCGCTTGCAGCAAAATAGCTGGGTATAGAAGTAATTGGTTGTGCCTTGACCTAACTAGGGTGACAACATGGTAGACTGGTTTGCATATCCACCACACAGTGCATAGGTCTGGGGTTTGATTATGACTTCCTGTGTGGAGATTGCATGTTCTCCCCGTGCATGCGTGTATTTTCTCAGGATACTCCGGTCTCCTCCCAATTCCAAAAACATGAATGGCAAGTTAATGAAACACTCTCAATTGCCCCTTATCACCACATATTTATCACCACATTAACAGTCTGCCACTCATATAAATGTATGAAAAATAACACACATTATGAATAATCTAATTGCAGACATTATGATAAGTCGTGTTTCATTTCATTTCAGAGATATAAATTAATTTTTTTTTCGAGGATAATCACAATCCAATTTATTGGCCAAGTATGTAAAAAAAACACACAAGAAATTCACTTTACCAGTTACAAACTGTCCAGAGGAACATAAACAAAACAATGAACAACAAGGGGAGACAGAACAGGAAGCCTAGCGGTTCGCTGTTAAGCACCCCGTTATCTTAGATGTTAAAAGAAAACAATAGCAAAGAGGAGGGGAAAAACCAGACAGACTCCAACCATCCATCAATTGATCCAGTTTCTTCCTCTTATCTGGGGCTGGGTCGCGGGGGCAACAACTTGAGGCAGGGAAGCCCAGACTTCCCTCTCCCCAGCCACTTGTTGCAGCTCATCCCGGGGGATCCCGAGGCATTTCCAGGCCAGCTGGGCGACAGAGTCTCTCCAGAATGTCCTGGGTCGTCTCCGGGGCCTCCTGCCGGTGGGACATGCCCGGAACACCTCACCAGAGAGGCGTCCAGGAGGCATCCTAATCACATGCCCGAGCCACCTCATCTGGCTCCTCTTGACATGGAGGAGAATCAGCTCGACTCTGAGCCCCTCCCGAATGACTGAGCTTCTTATTTTATCTCTAAGGGAGAGTCCTGACACCCTGCGGAGAAGACTCATTTCAGCCGCTTGTATCTGTGAGCTCATTCTTTTGGTCACGACCCATAGCTCATGACCACAGGTGAGGGTCGGAACCTAGAGCAACCGGTAAATCGAGAGCTTCGCCTTTTGGCTCAGCTCCTTCTTCACCACCACCAACTGATACAAAGTCCGCATCACAGCAGACACTGCTCTGATCCGCCTGTCAATCTCCCGCTCCCTCCTGCCCTCACTCGTGACAAAACCCTAAGATACTAAAACTCCTCGAAGACCTGGAGAGGGCACTCCACCCTTTTTCGAATGAGGACCATTGTTTCAGATTTGGAGGTGCTGATTCTCATCCCAACCACTTCACACTCGGCTGCAATATGCTCCAGTGAGAGCTGGAGAGCCCTGCTTGAAGGCGCCAACAGTACTACATCATCTGCAAAAGGCAGACATGCAATGCTAAAGCCACCAAACAAAGCCACCTCAACACCTCAGCCGCGCCTAGAAATTCTGTCCATAAAGGTTATGAACAGAATCGGCGACAAAGGGCAGCCTTGGTGGAGTCCAACACTGACTGGAAACGATTCTGACTTACTGCCAGCAATGTGAACCAAATTCTGACACCGGTGGTATAGGAACCGAACAGCCTGTATGAGGGGGTTCGGTAACCCATACTCCTGAAGCACCCCCCACAGAATTCCCCGAGGGACACAGTTGAATGCCTTTTCCAAGTCCACAAGCACAAGCAGGGTGGTTGGGCAAGCTCCCATGTACCTTTGAGGACAATGCTAAGGGTGTAGAGCTGGTCCACAGCCGGAACGAAAACCACACTGCTCCTCCTGAATCTGAGACTCGACTTCCCAATGGACTCTCCTCTCCAGCACCCCTGAATAGACCTTACCAAGGAAGCTGAGGAGTGTGATCCCTCTGTAGTCGGAACACATCCTCTGGTCCGATTCTTAAAAAGAGGGACCCCCACCCCGTTCTGCCAATCTACAGGCACTCTCCCCGATGACCATGCGATGTTCCAGAGGTGTGTCAACCAGGACAGCCCCACAACATCCGGAGCCTTGAGGAACTCCGGTCGGATCTCCTACACTCCCAGGGTTATACCACTGAGGAGCTTCTTAACCACCTCGGTCACTTAAAGCTCAGAGATAGGAGAGCCCACCTCAGAGTCCCCAGATTCTGCTTCCTCTAAGGAAGGAGTGTTGGTGGAGTCAAGGTCAGCAGTCCCCCATCCCCACTGTACACAGTGTTAATGGTGTACTGCTCCCCCCTACTGAGAAGTCGGCTTCCGTGGCCTCACGACCTCTTCCCACGCCCAAGTTTTTGCCATCAGCGACCGCTGAAGCCGCGTTCCGCTTAGGCAGTCGGTACCCATCAGCTGCCTCTGGGGTCCCACAGGACATAAAGGCCTAATAGGACTCCTTGTTCAGCTTGACAGCATCCCTTACTGCCGGTGTCCACCAACAACACTGATTGGACGCCTCAACAACAGAGGCGCAGAACATGGTCCACTCAGACTCAATGTCCCCTGTTCTTCACATGATATGTTTTTATTATTTATTTTTTTCTATGTAAATGAATTATCTCTTGAATTAACTGGAGGAGTGCAAGCAAGTTACAGTATATGGGTATAATATATACAAGTATTAAACTTATGTTGGGCGGCACGATGGTGGACTAGTTAGCACGTCAACTTCACAGTGCTGAGGTGCAGGGTTCGATTCCAGCTCCAGCCTTCCTGAGTGAGTTTCCTCCAGGTATTCCGGTTTCCTCCTACATTTCAAAAATATGCATGGCACGTTAATGGAACACTCTAAATTGTCTCTCGGTGTGAGTGAAATCGCGGAGGGTTGTTCGTCTCTATGTGCCCTGCGATTGGCTGGCAACCAGTTCAGGGTGTCCCCCACCTACTGCCAAAGACAGCGGGGATAGGCTCCAACACATCTGCAACTCTTGTCAGGATAAGCAGATGAGAAAATGGATGAATGAATATATTTTCACATTAAATGAACATGCAGATTTGATTGTTCTGTATCAAGGACAACTTCATTTAACATCTTTAACAATAAACAATATTGCCGAAGGTTTACATTATCTTTTTCATAATGCTCCACAATGATTAGTCATTCTTTGAACATAAGGAGATTTATGATTGAGTTTTGGAATAAATCAGGCAGCAGCACTTTTCTTGGACTGTCCTCAATAACCCTTTCAGGGGCAGCGGTTACTACAGTGGACAGCTTATCACGTTATCAGGTTACAGGGTGCATGAAAGGGTTAATTTCCACAGCAAACGACACTGTTCTTCACGTTTGTTGCCGTTTGTATTGAATTCCGCTGGTCGAATTGTCATGTTCACGTTCTATTTTACTCTATCCAGGGCAACCCTTTTGTCAAGATATCTCCTTTCTTGCTTTACGTGGAAATATTTATATGAATGAATTATGCACATTTGTGTGCCTACTACACAGGCTTGAAAAATGAGGCCCCACATCTGTGGACATTGTCATCCAAAAGTCAACTCTTGGCTGTTTCTGGTCAGAGCAGGTCAGGGTATCATGCTACATGTATTATTAATTTGTCAATACTTCTTCTCAAACGCAAATAGTCTAATAAAGGAGAAAAATAATAATATGTCGATGATAATTTTGTCGGAAAGCAAGCACATCATCTGGACTGCTGTTCCAGCGATGTGTCACTGCACCTGAATGAACTCCACTTGCATGTACAAATAAGAATATATGGAGTATTCTTCCTCCATTAACACAATGGAGATAAGGTGCAAAAATCTTTTTTTCATAGCAGTTTGCATATTTGAGCCTCTGTTTTTCATAAATTGATATATTAATTACTTACTCAAAACTGTTGTCTACCAATTACAGTCCATCCTGCTAAATTCTCATGAGAACAGACTCTTGTATTATGTTCATGTCAGAGATTTTCTCGGACAAAGTTAAAGAAATGACTCGGCTCACAGGAAAATTGTCTTCAATATCGGCGGGAGCGGATCTCTGAGAGCGAACGACGGTTTAGTTGCTCCGATGATCACACACTCGAGCTCCCTTCCCGCCAATTCCGACTTTTAATGTAACATACAAGGAAAACACTGCCCCCGACATTTGCATACCGCACCCCCGGTCCGGCCCCTCGGTAGTGATTGGTTACCTGAGTTTAAGCTTTGCACCCCCGGTACATTGGCGCCTTTCTGTCTGGTCTACACTGTATCAACATGTTGCAGACTTTGCGGATGACAAATGTCGACGGGTGTTCTCAACTCGTCTTTTGTTGTTCAACCGCTGTTCCCAAATTATTCATTCCCCTTTTGTGACCGAGTTTCGCCCTCTCCCCTGTGATCGCCCACCTGCATTGACGTGCTAATTGTGGACTTCAGCAGCCCTCCGGCCAGGTGGCCGGCACCTTTGGGGGTGCCGGATACGCACCCAAACGTTTAGATGTGCCCAAATTAAATGAAACTTTAAACATGATACAATTTTGCTCATAGATTCCTCGAACAGTTCAAAATGATTGTACTCTGGGATCCAGGATTCAATGGTTTGGTAATTGAGAGGAAAACGAAGAGAAAATGGCAATTAATTTGAATTCAAGGAGCATGTGCGATACAAAACTTTCTATTTACTTAGGGAATTCTAAAACAACAATGAGCTCTCTCAGTATGTGCTGGAGGATTAAGCCTCCCTCTTCTTTCCACTGATGGTCCTTACTTGCGTTGCTCCGTACTGATTCATGCTTAAGCACATTTGTGTGGGTTATTACTAGAGGTGAGAAGAGTAGCTCAAAATAGTACTCAAGTAGGAGTATTGCTAGGGAAGTCAAACATGATCCCTTGAATAAGGGTAAATAAAAGTCCGGTGAAAAAACTAGCTTTTCCAAAAAGCTAAAATCATCACATCATATTTCAAAAACGAAAAACAATATCACACTTGAGCTTGGACACAGTTGTTGTACATACCCACACGTTTATTTCATGTTTTAAGTGCCCAGTGCGGCTACCACCAGCAGCACAGACAACATCAAGCAGATATGAAAATTCCTCCGCTGAGGCACGTTTTCATTCAGATACGATTTTAAGATGAGGTGGGTTTTTTTTCTTAGATAGATAGATGGACGGACAGACGGATAGCAAGCATATTTGGGCATTGATGCGATTTTCAGCATTCCTGCTCTGTTCAACACCACAATGGATTTGAAATGAAACAATCGAGATGTGCTTTCAGCGTAACTTTAATTTTAGGGTATTTACAACCAAAAACAGTTGAAGGGTGAAGGAATTACAACAGATTTCATATCCCCTCCATATTTTCAAGGGACCAAAAGTACAGTCAATAAAATAACAAACATTGCATTCAAGGACAGTCTGAAGTCTTGATTACTTTGTTGCAAATCACTTGCAATCAAGGACAGCCTGAAATCTGTCAGCCTGAAACAAGATGCTGGATTTCATCTCTGCTGATGCCAGGTCTTTAGTTCCTGCTTGTTCTTTGGGCATTGTCCTTTTAATTTTGTCTTCTGCAAGTGAAATGCATGTTCAATCAGATTCAGGTAAGGTGATTGGCTGGGCCATTGCAGAACATTCCACTTCTATGCCTTGAAAAACTCTGGTTGCGTTCATAGTATGCTTTGTGCCATTGTTCATCTGCACAGTGAAGCGTCTTTTGAGTTTTGAAGGATTTGATTGAATATGAGCAGATAATATTGTCTGAAACATTTCAGAATCAATTCTGTTGCTTTTGTCAGCAGTCACATAATCAATAAACATAAGACCTCCAGTTCTTTCCCTTCTCCATACTTTTCTCTTTCCATCACTTTGGTCGAATCTGAATCTGAATAAAGCCCCGTTCACACGGCAACGTTTGGTCCGACGCAGCTCCGAAATAAATCCAGTCGAGCATTCACACGTGTACATTTGCTCCGGCGTAGCTCCACTAAAGAGTTTATACCGGACCAAATTTGATCCACCTCAGGGAGGTGGTTTAAAAATTTGCTCCAGAGCAAATGCTCGTTTGCGACGCTACGCCGAAACAAATGTGCACGTGTGAATGCAGCTGGATTAAATTTGCTCCAGAGCAAATGCTCGCTTGCGGGGGAGTGGCCTCGCTACGCTCGCTACCAGACGCACGGAATCCGACCCCGGTCGACAGTGACGTGGGGGGCCAGCGACACAGACGAAGCCCGGCCCTGGACCCCTGTCCCCGGTAAAAGTGTCAGCGATTTAAGCGGTAAAGACAGCGCTCACGATCAAGATGAGAATCGAGAAAGCAGTGACGTCAGCCGAGCCCGATTTGCAGGCCCGAGCCCGAAGCAAACCCGACATTTCATATTTTATTTGTGAGTATTTTTGGGAGAAAAAAAACACAAGATTTCTTACGGTTAAAATAATCTACATATTTTTATGAACATGATCAATGC
>NW_017806059.1:3282002-3285931 GCF_001891065.2 Hippocampus comes | reverse complement strand
ATTACAGCGCATTCTCTGTTTTATCCAAATTGTTTGTTTTAAAACAAGTATTCCTTAGTTTAGTATCCGCACATTGTTTTAGTGTACATTTTTTAAAACATATATTGTGGCAGTCATAAGGAGCACACACGATTGACTGTAAGCACGTCTTTATTCCACGACTGCCGATAAGTGGATCTATTCTGAACAAGGACAGAATAGTGTCCGCCATAATATTTATTAAAAGAAAAATAAATAAAAGTCTGCGAGAGAGAAGCCCAACCCGAACCTGTTTTACTTCCGCATTCCTGTCGTTTTGGTCCGGAGCAGAAATTGCACGTGTGACCGCAAGTGGAGATTCTTCGACGCTGCGCCAGAGTTGTCACGCTCAGCGGCTTTGCACGTGTGACCGCTCCACAAAATTTGCTCCGGTGTAAAATACATCGCAACAAAATATTTCGGTGCAGCGTCGGACCAAATGTGTGCCGTGTGAACAGGGCTTAAGACTTAATGGCTGAGTTTGTAAAACACACAAAGAATGTGCCTTCCCAGTTGCAACCCATCCAGAGAAACATAAACAAAAATAATGACCAACAAGAGGGAGACAAAATGAGAAGCCTAGCGGTTTGCTGTTTAGTGCCCCAAGATCAGAGATGTGAACAGAAAAAACGAGAGGGGAAGAGAGGAAAGGGAGCATGGCTTGAGCCTGAGAAAAAGAAAACCTCAACACATGCAGCATACATTAAAAAGACATGTAAGACTGATCTCAAGACTTTACATGTAGTGAATGGGGAGGATGGATGGTGGTAACGCAACCAGTCGGATGAGCAGCTCAGTCCATTTGAGCACTCCGCAGCGCAAGTTTCATCATGGGGGGAAAAAATAATAATCCAACGAAGGCGATGATAACAGGGATGTGTGCGTGTGATTATCATGAATGTGTATGCATGCCCAGTCCGCAGCTACATGGGCAAGCTTATGGTCTCCATTGAGACATCCCTGGCATACCTGCCTTGTACCAGGGAATGAGAGGAACGGTCTATTTTTCATCCAGGGGAAAGTACCATTTGCTCTTTGTCTCATGTGTCCATAAGATGTGCCAGAACCGAACAGGCTCTTTTAGATGTTTCATGGCAAACTCTAATCTGACCTGTTTTTGAGGCTAATCGATGGTTTACATCGGGGTGTCCAACTCCGGTCCTCAAGGGCCCCTATCTAGCATGTTTTCGATGCATACCTCCTCCATCACATCTGATTCAAATGATCAGGTTGGCTATCAGGCTTCTCAGAGCTTGCTGATGAACTGACCATTTAAATAAACAACTAAAACATGCTGGAAAGTGGCCCCCGAGGACCAGAGTTGGACACTCCAGGTTTACACCTTTTAGTGAAACCTCGATTTTTCTTTTGGGGAAGTAATCTCGTAATTGCCTAATTGCACAGTTTGATATGCCGCCTCAACTGCGTATATAATCATCATTCAACTTGGCTTGAGTCAATATTTTTGTTGTTGTTGTTATAATGTACAATGTCATTTGAATCATTTAAATTTTGATTGTGTGAATATTGTGTTTCCTTATTTCTGTCAAAAATAATGCATCTCTTTTCCACAAGTTCCTGAGGACGTCTTTGCCCCTGATTTCCTGTGGAAAGGCTCCTATGATTACAAGGGACAGAAGCAGCCAATAACGATGACAGTCACAAGCTTTAATACTACAACAGGAAAAGTGAATGTAACTTTAAACGACAGTAGCATGGAGTTTCTACTCTCTGGTGAGCCATCTATAAATCATCTGTTTCCGCCATCCTCCCCTTTCCTCTCATCACTGCATCTGTGTGTCACTTCTATTTATTTCAGGGGGACCGGTATCAATCAGTCAATCACAAAACGATCTCATGCATGAGAGTGGAAATTACTTATTGGCTCTAAAGACGGATGTATTAGTTCGCATGGAATGACTGACAAGCTGCTCACTGAAGTGTTCACACATCTCGACTGTTTTCTCATTTTTCCTTGCCTTTTCTTGCCTTGTTCACAGAGGCATGCAAATGTCTCTCTGGCCAGCAGCATTAAGGCTTTCATGTTGGTCATTTTGTTGGCATGTGGCCCTGAGGAATGCCTCAGGAGAAATTTCTTTTTAGACTTGTGGATGAAGTGATTTGATTTTATATATCAAGGTTCATGTTGACCTCAGAACTCCTCTTGGCCTTGCTATTGAATTAAAAAAATGATTAAGGTATGCTAACATTTTAAATGTGTAACTTGATAGATATGATGATTTCATCGCCCTTGTTGCCTCTGGTATTTTCTTCCAAAGGGGTGTACAAGCACCAGGAGGCGAGGTTGACACTTCTGCTAGACCACAGGAAAGCGCTCGCCCACAGCTCCCTGAGTCGGATTATGGTGGAGACCTGGTCAATGGAAGGATTTGTAAGATCACACACAAATCAGGAGAAGCTAACCAGTGTCATTCTAATAGTTTGGAACACTAAAATGTCCCCAGTATGATTGGAACATAGAGAATGAATGTGCAGCACATGTCTGACGGACCTTTGAGCAAGGCACCCTAGCCATGTGTGTTGGGAAGATGCCCCCAAGCCCACAGTGGTCTGAGTAGTTTGTGCCCACTATGAAAATGCATCGGTCAAATTTTGTGTTCTGTAAAAAGAAAATGTGTGCGTATTTATCATGTGAATCACTTCTCATATGGCTAGATTTACACAGTTGAAACACACAAGCACTCTTTTTCTATCCTATGACATTCTTACAGCACCAGGAGAACAGATGCATGTGCAGAAACAATGACCACAAAGGAGTGAGTCATTTCCTCTTTTTTTGCATATATTTACACTGTCTTTTGGTCAGTGTTCCCCACTGACAATTTCCGAGTAAGAGCAGTGAATTACCAGACAAGGATCCAGGGTTTATTCGAGGATCAGAATTGTAGGGGTGCTGAACATGTCGGCGCCAAAGCACATCCAATAGGGGGACATTCAGTTCAGCATGGGGGTCCTTCACATTTTTCTGCTTAAAGAGACCAATATGCCATGACAACCACACACACACACACACACACACACACACACACACACACACACACACACACACTAAATGTTATAAAACAGCCACTGTATGCCACGGCAGGCATGGATTAAATTAAACAGATGGCCGATGTAGCATTGAGGAGGCGTGGGAGCAGTTGGTAAATGCAATGGTGGTCTTCCAATCGCTTGTGCATTTTTCACTTACAATATGTCCCTTTACGGAAGAGGAACGCCAGTCAGGCCTTTTTTTTTTTTTTTAACAATGTATTCATTGAAATGGGTAATTAGATCACCGAAAATGTGCTTCAAATTTAATAAGAGATTTTACATGATATATTGATCCATCATTCTAGATAGATTCTAGATAGACCATTAACGCTCTTAAAGGAACCTGGCACTTCATCTAATATCCATGATGAGGCTATCTGACTGTAGATACATATAAACACACACACACACACACACACACACACACACACACACACACACACACACACACACACAGAGAAACACACACACACACACACACACACACACACACACACAGAGAAACATACACGCTTCACGACCACAGGGACGAAAGTCTGGCATGTCAGAATTTTTGTTTATCTTGCCGCATAGTGTGGCATGTCCTACATCGTCCTTTGATCGGTTCTTCAGCATTGACCAATCAGAAGACAGTGCCCTCCGACTTATGACAAGAGACTGGGCGTGGCGCACACAATCACCATTTGGTGTACAGTACCATTTTTTCACACCTATAAGGCGCCATTAAAAGTCTAAAATTTTCTCCAAAGTGGACAGCACTGCCTTATAATGCGTCTTGTGTATGCGCTGAGTACCAAAACCTGACTGAGAGCCGACACGCTGTTTATATAGAGAAAAGGCGGAAGTGAATGAGGACA
>NW_017806059.1:3257163-3281552 GCF_001891065.2 Hippocampus comes | reverse complement strand
ATCAAAAAACGTGAGTACATTGTAAGCTGGCTAAATAAAATGCAACCGAACTCAGTTTTGCTTCCGTTGCCTTTTTAAAAACGTGTTTTTAGCGTGTATCCGTATGTCTTAGCATGCTACCGTATGCTTCAAGCAAACGTGTTTTTAGCGTGCGTGCACGCATGCCGTATGTTTAAGATGGCGTATGTTTTACCACTGTAAAACTGCGCCCAATAATACAGTGCGTTTTGTCTATGTGCAAAATACCAAAATAGCACCCGTTAGTGAGACTGGCCCAACAATACGGTGCGCCGAATGGTCGTGAAAATACGGTACTTAAAAAGTGACAAACAAAATAGCCATACTTTCACCACCAGACTATAGGTATGACTGGAAGGTTTAGCTCTGGACAAATCATGCTCATCCCTCAGAAGACAGTCTAGAAAAGGAGGGAAGCATGGGGTGGATCAAACCATTTTTGAGGCAGAAGGAGAGTGCTTCTGTTTTTTGTTAAAATGTCACTTTTTTTCATTATTTTTTTTGTATTGTTTTTCCAACAAAGAACACTTTCATTATGTGACACAAGGGCGGTAATTCACGAAATAATATATGATTGAGTCGGATTTGGTTGACCTCTATTCCACCATATACTGTATGAAAATGAATCAAACAGAAGACAAAGCCACATAATGTACACAAAAGATAGCAAGGGAGGAAGTTAAAAAGAAGGATTAGAGATAAGGCCACACAACAATTAACCTAATAAATTTGCATCGGATACCTCTTAATAATAATCCAAAAAGACCTATCAGACATCTACAAACAGGTCCCTCACACTTCTTTCGCCATTTTTGGTCCAGATATAAAAAGTCTTGTCCATCAGAGAGGGTTCACAGAGAAAATTACCAACTAAAAGCATTGACATCATAGCTTGTGCGTGATCGAAATGTTGGATCCATATTCTGTACACTGGCGTCCTCCTAGAATGGAATTGTTGGTACGTGAAGCCACTACTAAAAGTAGAGGGGCACATAACAATTAAGCTGGAAAGGTTGAAATTCAAGAGTATTTGTTCCACAAGAGTCCAGTCCCAGCCACACCCCTTCAATAAGGTTCTACACCATTCAAATAATCTGTCTACATTTGCTGCCCAGTTGTTATGCAGGAAATTGGGTAGGGCCAGTCCACCAGATTCTCTTTCAAGAACCACCTTCGCGCCTGATAGAGCTGTAGTCAAGTCCACCTATATCGAGTCCAAGTCAGGTTTGAATCACAAAGGTTCGAATCTACAAGGTCCAAATCCAAGTTTTGGTGAGATCAGGAATAAACCTTAAAAAAGAAAAATACTCAAATTAGACAAATATAACTAAAGGCTTTATGCGTATTGAATGAGATTACTATTTCAGGCTCATTTTAAAAAAATTTAATGATTGTCACAGAATTAGACGGATGACCGAATAAGGTTTTGGAGCAATCTAGCGATGGATCAATAACAGCATCAAGCAAGATTAAGTGGTGTGTACCCATTTTAGATAGATGACCCAATAATTTCAGAAAATAATTTGGGTTATCCCAGTTTGGCCCATAGAGATTAAACATATCACCAGCATATTTTATGGCCAACACTGCACAGCACGCATGTCCAGCTGCGGGCCTGGATGGTCGCTATCCAGCCTGTTTTCCAGCTCTCCCGGCTGCAGTGATTGGAAAAACTAACGCCATGCATGACTGCTGGTCAAACTGCTTCAGCATTCCTGAAATCATGTCCACAATGTCTTGAGACCTATATCAAGAGTTGATTCACTATTTATGCTTCGATGTCAGACAGATATATTTGCTGCTATTTCAGACAGTTTGGGGCACTTTGTGCAGAACTGTGTACTGTCGTGCAATCCGTGGGAACACATAACGGATGACGAACAGTTATTTTCAACAAAGGTCCGATGTCCTTTTCTGCAATACATTGCATCAAAAACGGACACATTTGGAATCAAGTTTTGGAATGCAGAAGACTTAGGACACGACGTAGATGTGCAGATGTGTAGATGTACTGAGGAAAAGGCTCCAGCTGTGCCATAGTAGAGCGACTTGTGACAAAGCCTATGGAACCCTTTTTTTGGACCAAGATAAAACTGTCACTCAGGACAATTTTTTACCTCATTGTCTACTGTGCCATAGTAGAGCGACTTGTGACAAAGCCTATAGAACCCTTTTTTTTGGACCAAGGTAAAACTGTCACTAAGGACAATTTTTTACCTCATTGTCTCTGGCAAACAGGCTTCTAAAACACAATTCTGCTTGGCACAATAAACAAAATTAGTCAGGAAGTTCCAGAGCAGGTGAAAAACACCACAGAACATGAGCAGTTTTCACCACAGGAGTCCACTTCAGCCAGTGCCCTAGCTGTTCATGCAGCTAAAAAGAAGAAAAATGCGTGTCTTCTTAGCATGCTGCAGAAGAAAGTAGAGTGTGAAGTAGATTCGCAGCGAAAACGAAATGTACCAGGCATGTACAGGATCAAAGCAGTTAGGGCGATAGTTCCAGCATAAATTTGCCATTGAACCGAGAAATAGACACGTGCAGGAACTCGCACAGGAAAGAGAGAAGGATGCACTATGTGAAATGAGAAGGGTTTCTCAAGGGAAAATAACACTTGCCCGTAAGAGTTGCAACTAAAATCACAGCCGTGAGCCACAAATACACCTGTCTGAAATACTGTATAGAAAATGCTCTCAATTCATGTGTAAAAAAAGCTGTAAAAAAACTGTACTCACAAGTTGTTGACAGTGCTCACAAGGTCTTTAGCATGGCTGTTTCTCTTGAATATTTAATATTTTTCTGTGTGAAATGTTATTTTGACAGAAGTCATTTGTTTTCATGTTATTTGTTGAATATGGGAATTATTACCCCGAAAGGAACATGCGGCATTTACGTATGAATGGATAAATCATGCTTGTCTTTGGTTGAACTGACTGTGACGGCGCCATGTAGGGGTCAATGCAATTTGCAACTCAAAGCTCCAGTAAATAGGGTGATCGCCACAACACAAATTTGAGAAGGGGAGGAGGGTCTTGCAACAGTAGCGGAAAGTTCCAGGCATTGCAGTGTTTCACCAACTACTGTACTGTATGGTTCTAACACTTTTCTTAGCTTGTTGAAAAAGTACACGGTAAAATAAAGAATGAAGAGTTCTCAAATTTTAGGGGTGCTTGAGTACCCCCTGTAATTGGCTAGGCACGCCTATCGGATGGTCCCAAATTTTGATGAAGCCTGTACTGAGTTTTTTTGTTGTTGGTGTTTGTTTTGTTTTCTAGACTAGACATCTTGTTTTACTTGGTGTCAACTATTCGCACGCAGTACAGATATATTTATATTCAGTTGTTTTGACTCAAGCACCATAAAAAATATATTTCAAATGCATAATGAAAGAATGTGTTCTACTAAATACAAGATATTTAAGGCCCAAGTTTAGTCGATTGGTGCTCATGCGCTCGGTGTAAAAATGGGCGTAACTTCATTTTGGTGCCAGCGCAAGTCTAATCGAGCATGTTTTGAACCATTTTGGTGTTTTGTCACAGAGTTGCCTCGCCATCGACTCATCCAACAATTTGGTCGAATAAGTAGCCTGCGCTCGGCGTAGAAATGGGCTCATGGCCATTTTTGTGCAGGTGCCAGGGTCTAGTAATTGTGAATTTGATAGACATGCTACTCCCCACTGGACATTTCTGCCTTGCTCATCTGCAAATTTAGTTACAAAATGTAGACCAAATTTTTGACCGGGTAAAAGGTCTCTTTATACAGTGCAAGTGGTCTATTCCGATTTTGGTGTATTTCTTTGAAGAGCAGGCAGAAAGATTTGGTGATCCGCCGCGTATCTGTGTAGTATTTCATTCAGAAATGTGACGCCAGTGTGGGACAATCGCTCTGAAATTGAAATAGAATAGAAATGAATTGAACAGATTATAATCATCATCTTAAAAAATATATTTTAATGGCACCCCCATCCCTATTGCGAGGTGGTGCAGAGAGCAGGGCCAAAAGGGCAGTGGCCCCGGGTTTCCACCTGGGAGGGGGCATCCACATCGCACACAAACGACCCCCTACCCAGAATGAAACCTAAATAAATTACATGCATGTTTATCGGAGGATCAATAGAATAATGTGCATGTTGAAGGGAAATCCTGCTGGGATAGAGGAGGCTTATACTTCGAGAAAGGTCCCTTCTATATCCCAAATCTGAAACTGATTCGGGTTATGTCGAACAGATGCCAACCTATATCCATTTTGGCGAGCTGGCAGCCTGGACTTTGAGCTCAGCGGTTAGTGCTGTGTGATCGTTTCAATCCCCAAGTTGGGTGGTTCAGTCAGGCACGGCGACCTTGGTGTGCTCGACAACTGCCATGAATGTGATGCAAATGAGAGATGCTGCGAGGATTGGCCGAGAAAAGTACAGCAAAGTACAGCAAAATACCAAAATAAAGCAAATCACCTATGCGCACACACTGCTTTTTGTTCTTGACTTGCACCCAGCACGAAAATAGAGCCCTCAGTATTTGATGTGTTGTGTGCCACGGACACAAAATTGGCCGAGCCACCAATAAAAATCCCAATTCTACACATGCAGCTGAAACAAAACACTCTCTTTAGTTCTGCTTTTTTCCCCCACTTTTCCAGGTTTCAGCTGAGCCTGAAGGCAGCAACTTTGTGTACCAAGGCTTTATACAGGCTAAAGACTATGGACAGTTTGGACTACAGAGACTAGGTATGTCTTCGCCAGTACGTGTGAGAAGTCCAATTTGCATGTCTTACAATAGCTTCTTTCGATTGTGCGATTTACATTTTCATGACACATTGGAGGCATTTTATCTAAGAACTACAATGACTATGTTGAGAAGACAGATAGATGAATGCAGAAGCGGGCACGTCAGTAAATTTTGCCCGTCCGTCATTCGACAGCGACCAGGGCCATCCGTCCGTCATCATCAGTCTGTCATGATTACAAGCCGAACAAAAACTGTCATGTCAGTCCGTCACTCCATCATTGGTATTTTAAACACGCTTCCATCATCACTAAATTACAGTTCATCACCGCTATTGTATGACTGTCAGCCAGTCTGTCAATCTTTCATCATTATTTTAAGAAAATTACAGTTCATCACCACTGTTTTAGGACTGTCAGATCTTCTTATTCGGCGTCGGCATGTCAGGTGTAGAGAGCATACAACTTACTATGCCACGTGCATTTGCAGCATAAGCAGTGTATCTACTCCAGTCAAGAACCAGGCCTCGTTCTGATGTCCACAATTGTTTTATTGCTTGTCCGTTATAGGACACCATGAAAACTAAATAAGATCATCAATTGATATTTACAAGAATGTCTTTGACTGATACAATCAATTAGTGGACAAAATATAACACACACTGAGCGTCCTCTAAACCAGTAGTATATAAATCAAAGATAATAAAAGTTCATGATACAACATAATGCTCTCGTTTTTATCTCTAGCGAACAATCACTCACTGACTCTTCATCAGGCATTCTTCACCCAAACTGGAAGTAATTGTTTATAAAATATTTTTGAGCTAAATCATTTCACCCAAATATAAAAGAAAACCATAACCATAAAGGTTTATATGCAAATATATACACATACATCAAACGTTACACTCAAACAAAGATAATAGATTTCTGTTTTCTCAACAGCCAGTCCAGTGCATCTGCAGCGGAACAGTGTTGATATTTGACTTTTATTTAATCCGACTTGAAACATAAAACAGAAAGGGGACATTTGTGGCGATAGTCATAATTCTGACACACAGACAGCGCATTTGTGACATTCGTCATCTTTAGCCGACGTTGCGATCAAATGATGATATCAAGGATCCATTGCCTCATTACCCCAAAACACTTCTACCTCCTCGCTCCTCCATGGAGTTCCTGGTGAAATGTGCTGGCATTTAGGCAGAGGAGCTAGGACCCAGGAACAAGCAATTAGAGCGCAGTTGTCAAAGTCAAGGTCTGGGGGCCAGATCTGGGCCGCCACATGATTTTATGTGGTCCGTGAAAGCAAATCAAGCAAGTTAAATGATGCTTGTGAAAGTCTGAACCAAAATTTCAAATTGTCATATGAAATCAACAAAAACAGTCATTATTCTTGAATTCTAATTTTAAAACTAGTTATCCATCAATTTGTTGGGCACTGTGTATGTAATATGTGGAGGTGATTGAACATTTATATGGTTTCCCAAATTCATAACAGCCCTCCAAGGCAAACCGTAACTACAATATGGCCTGCGACAAAAATTAAGTTTGACACGCCTTAATTAGAGGAATGAGATCAACCCATCGTCAATGCAATCTGCTAAAAGCAACCCCGGTGTATATTCACCCCCGCATTCAAACTTGCACCATACGTGGTGTGTGTTTCCATCAGTTGTCATGCAAACAGGAGTCCGTCAGTGATAGACTGAGACTGCAACTGACCCGGTTAAAAAAATCAGTGTCTAGTGTAAATATATGTTCAAAATAATACTTCTTAAATTGTTTGTATGCATACGCTCACCAGCCAGAGTGCATACATACAAAAAAAATATAAACTCCAGGGAAGTTACCAAATTGATTTAGTTGGCAAAAAGTGCACGAACAGTATGCCAAACAAAAAGCACTTGCAAAATGCAAGGATTAAACAGGAAACAAAAAAACAGAAATAACTACAGCACAGCAAAAACACATTGGAGCAACAGTAGATGTTACCATAGGCAGAGTTTCATGTACATGAATAGAATGTTGTACAGGTCATTTTAAAGTCATGGTATCTTTGCTATAAGACAGGGAACAGAGATGTATAAAAGTGTCACACTTCTGAGCAATATTTCTTCTTACCTTTGTTAAATATTTACGGGTGCTGATTTGCATGAGCATCAGTCTGGCTTCCATGTTGAGTGGAAAATTGTGACTTTTTTCAAGGAATTTTACTTTATTAGACTATAATTGAAGACGATAATTTAGACTCAATAACTTTGCAATGTGGATGGTTCTTTTCTTCTTTCGCCTGGACGACACGATGTTCAAACTTTCCAAGAACAACTTTAAATATTGACTTTCAGACCACAACACATTTTCCACTTTGCGTTTGTCCATCTCAGATAAGCTTGGGCCCAGAGAAGCAGCATATCTGGGTGTTGCTGATATATGGCTTTTGCTTTGCATAGTATAGTTTTAAAATTTGTGGATGAAGGGTTCTAATTTAGTTGTCAGGTACCCGTGCACTCAGCGTAAAAATGGGCGCATCTTAATTTTCGTGCCATGGCAAGGCTATTTTTTCTATCAGGTGGACTCAATTTGCAAGTGCCCACTCCACAGCGGCAAACTTTACATCATCCGCTGATCGGGCTGCCACAAGCAATTATTTTGTGAATCACCAACACTACTAGTGATTACTCAAGTAATCGGATCATATGTAATCCAGCAAGCAGCTTCTCTTTTGTAACTATCATTAGCTTACAGCTTGAATTCTTTGAGGTATGCACAAGTTAATGTAAGAGACAATTAAGATGATAGAACATTCAACTCTGATTAAACTTGGCCGCTCGTATCAGCATTTCTGACACATTTACAAATGGGGGAGCAACGTAAATTGAAGACGATACTTTGGCCCTAAAATGTTTTGCTGTAAATGCTGTCATTCCCAAACAATGTAAACTAAACTTGCCCTGGCATGGAAATTCATTTGTGACCGTTTTTACACTGAGCACACAGGAAGCAGTCGAAAAAAAATAGGGTTCATAGTCTCTCCAGTGTGTCCTGGGTGGCATCCAGGATTTGAAGTAGGACACTTCACCAGAACTTCCTCTTCTGTCTACTCTCAATGCGAGGGAGCAGCGGCTCAACTCTGCCCCTTTCACCCTGTCTCGAATAAAGAACCCAGACAACCTGCATAGGGAACTAATTTCGGCCGCTTGTATCTGCAACCTTGTTCTTTGATTGGTAAGAAACTAGATCAACCCATAAAGTAAAAGCTTTTCCTTTCGTCTTCACTTTCTTACCACAATTGATCAATGCACACTCAGCATTGCTTCAGATGTTGCAAAGATGTGCCTGTCAATCTCCTGCACCATTCTTCCTTCGCTTGTGAACAAGACCACAGGATACTACTCTTCCACTTGGAGAAAGATCTTGACTGTGAGAGGATATTCCACCCTATTCCAAATAAGGACAATGAATCAGAGTTGGAGGTGGTGTTTTTCATCCCAACTGCTCCACACTTAGCTGCCAAGTGCTGTTAGCAAGACTCGGAGATTGTGGCTTGATGAAGCCAACAGAACCACATCTTCTGTAAAAAGCAGAGACATAATACTGAGGAGGTCGGCCCGATGGTCCAATGGTTCACGCGTCGACCTCATAGTGCAGAGGTCGTGGGTTCGATCCCGGCTCCGGCCTTCCTGTGTGGAATTTGCATGTTCTCCCCGGGTCTGCGTGGGTTTTCTCTGGGTACTCCGGTTTCCTCCCACCTTCCAACAACCGTGGGTTTTGTCCCTAGGTGTGAGTGTGAGCGCGGATGGTTGTTCGTCTCTGTGTGCCCTGCGATTGGCTGGCAACCGGTTCAGGGTGTCCCCCGCCTACTGCCCGAAGACAGCTGGGATAGGCTCCAGCACCCCCCGCGACCCTTGTGAGGATAAAGCAGATCGGAAAATGGATGGATGGATGGATAATACTCAGGTCACCAACACGGACCCCCTCAATGCCTCGGTTGTGCAATTTTGTTCATAGATGTTATGAACAGAACTGCTGAGAAAAGTCATTTTGAGTCCAACCCTCACTGGAAATGAAAATGAATTACTGCCAGCAGTGTGGACAAAACTGTTGATACTGGTTGTACTTTGGTGGACTTGCCTTCTCCATGTCCAAAAAGCACACGAAGACTGGCTGGGCAAAATCTCATATACACTCCAGGTACCTGCTGAGAGAGTAGCGCTGGTCCACATGCACCACAGTCAGGACGAAAAACATAATGCTTCTCCAGAATCTGACATTAAACTTCCAGACAGAGCCTCCTCTCCAGCAGACCTGAATAGAGCCTTACCAAGAAGGCTGAGGAGCTTGATCCCTCTGTACGTGGAACACACCCTGGAGTCCACCTTCTTAAAAAGGGGGACTGCAAAAGAGGGTTTTCTATCCAAAGAGACTGTCCCGAATGTCCATGCAATGTTGAAGGGGTGTGCCAACCAGGACAGCCCCACAACTTCCAGAGCCTTTAGGAACACAGACTGGAACAACCCCAAAGGCCCTACCACAGAAGAGCTTTTTAACCACTTGGGCAACATAAACGGCAGAGATAGGAGAGCCAACCAGAGTCCTCAGAATGAGCTTCCTCATCGGAAGGTGTGTCAGTGGAATTGAGGAGGTCTTTGAAGCGTTCTCCCACTCTACTCACAACATCTCTAATGGAGGTCAGCAGTGGCCCCATGCCAGCTCACTTGGTATCCGAGCCCCTTGGCCCCTGCCACAGGTGCTGAACCCATGGGGAGGGAGACCCACATTACCTTTTGGGGCTTTTTGGACAAACCCTTAGGAGCTTGCAGGCCACCGGTTCCATGCCCTGAAGCCCCACCTCTGGCCTTGGATCCATTAAAAGGAGCCATCATTGACATTCTTTTGAGTCGTGTTTTGTCTGGTACCTCACGTGGGACATTTTGACCCCACCACGGGCATGAAATTGAACACAGCTTATCTCCTAGGATCACTGGGACACACAAACACATCCGACACAATAAGATGACAGCTCAGGGAGGGGTAATGTCAACTATATTTGCATAATATTTTTTTTCTTTTTGGTGAGGACCATATACCCCTCCTAACATTCACTATTGACACCCATTTTAATTATTTTATTGCCTTTTTGTCCAGGTTTGAGTGTGAGAGAGAATTTTACGCTCAGTGACCCTGAAACCAATACATCCACCAACAGCAGTTCTGTTGCTGTTGCGATCCTTGTGCCTTTCTTTTCTCTCATCTTGGCTGGACTTGGTTTTTATCTCTACAAACAGAGGTATGTGATCTATCCATTTCCACAACCCATTCATTTATTCACTGGATCCAGTACACTATCGTTTTTTTGCAAGATTTAAATCAATGATGCAAGAATGGTCACCTTGTTATCATCCAATTCACTTCTAAACAGAAGCATATACCATACTTTATAATATACAGTGGTACCTCTACTTACGAACGTCTCGATATGAAATTTTCAAGTTACGATATGCCTCAACAGGAAAATATTGCCTCTTGTTACAAAAGAAATTTCAAGATACCAAAGGTAAAAATACAGTATGGGATGCGTCGCAGCTCTGAGGTTCCTGAACGCAACATACTTTTCACTGCTTTGCCACTGGCTATTACTGAGCATCATCCTGGCATCCCATTGGCTAAGAGGTGTGTGTGTGTGTGTGTGTGTGTGTGTGTGTGTGTGTGTGTGTGTGCGCGTGTGCGTGTGTGCGCGTGTGTGTGTGTATAGATAGATACATGTTTACGCAGCGTCCTCGTCATTCGCCTCTCGGGCCATGAGGCGCTCCGATAGGTTTACGTAAATGTGAATCACCCAGAAAAAGTGTTCACCATTCGAGCCATCGCTCTCGATGCTGATGTTTGCCTTGGACATTTTCGAAGGATTTTTAAAAGCCGACAAACGCAAATGTCCTTGCATCAGTTCTTTACAAAATGCCAGGCAAAAACCACTTCTGAGAGGGAACATGAACTAAACAGGGCGAAAAACAATGAGGATGCAGTTAAAAGTTAAATGGCCATCATAGTTATTCTTTATTCTTTGTTTTTTACATTATGCACAACTCTCATTTATTGTGCAATAATCTAATTGTAACATGTATTTGTTACATATTTTGATGCGTTTTTATGCTTCATAAAGCATTTATGTCTGAATTTTAGAGGGCTTGGAATGGATAAGGGCATTTACATGGAAAACACGTCTCTACTTACAAAATTTTCTCATTAAGAAATTTCTTCCAGAACGTAATAATTTTGTAAGTAAAGGTACCACTATAGTTTGCATTGTTAAATGTTGGAGCATTGTATCTTTGCATTATGTAGGTTACTTTTCCACTTATTATGTTAGTTAGCAGTGTAAGATGCACTGTTCTTTTCAAAAATAATCGCCATTGGGCCTCATTTACCTACTGCAGCTGTGCACAGCGGGCTAATGGACACATGTTTATTGGTTCAGAAAGAGGGAGGATAATTGGGATGCTTTCCTTCAACTAATTTGCAAGACTTTCCTTAATCCGCAGGAAAACGGACAAAGCGCAGTACACTGGATGTTCTGTGCACGAGAACAACAACGGACAGGCTACATTTGAGAATCCCATGTACAACACCAACACAAAAACTGCCGAGGGGAAAGTCGTCCGTTTTGACCCCAGTCTCAACACCATCTGCACCATGGTTTGATGCCTGCAGCATCTGCAAGAAAGACTTTGTTTCCTTAACATGAATATATATGGACTTATTTAGACTTTTTTCTGGTTGATGCCAAACAATGTCAGAGAGCTGCTCAGAAATACAAAGCACACTTTCACCAACAATGAGGGGTCCCTTGCCATTTGCGGTGTACACACAAAAGGTACGAAATGGAAATGAGGAAGAAGAATGCCTCATTGCCTTCTTATAAGTTGGCAAAGAAGATGAGGGGCTTGCTACACTCTGTGAGTGTTGAGATAAGAGCCTCTGGTCAAATAGTTGGATGCATTTTCGGGTAATTATGCCACAATCCCAAGTGAGAAATTTTAAATTTGATTTTCATGTCCACATCAGGGCAGCCCGGTGGTTGACTGATAGTGTGTTGGCCTCACAGTGCAGAGGTGCAGGGTTGGATTCCGGCTCCGGCCTTCCTGTGTGGAGTTTGCATGTTCTCCCAGTGCCTGCGTGGGTTTTCTCCGGGTTCTCCGGTTTCCTCCCACATTCCAAAAACATGCGTGACAGGTTAATGGAACACTCTAAAATGTCCCTGGATGTGAGTGTGAGCGCGGTTGGTTGTCGTCTCTGTGTGCCCTGCGATGGGTTGGCAGCCACTTCAAGGTGTACCCCGCCTACTGCCGAAAGACAGCTTGGATGGGTCCCAGCACTCCCAGCCACCACTGGGGGGGCACTATACCCCTGTGAGGATAAATGGATCAGAAAATGGATATAAACTTCAAGACGTTTTTTTGTGAATGTATGAGTCCCACACATTCTGTTTTGTTTTAAGCCTCAACATTGAGGTGTATTATTTTCCAAGTGGCGGAAAAATGAGAAGTTTCCTCTCTTCGACTATGATTGGGGCTCTCATCTTTTTAAAGTTGTTTTTAAATTATATGGGCCTCAGTTTAATGACTGAAGTGCAGTGCCACTTTTCGAGTTCCAATGGGAAAGATTTTACTTTTAAGGTGCAGTATTGTCAGATTATTTATTTTATGTTTACCACTATGTTTGTGTACTATTAATTTGTTCATCCACAGAAATGTGTTTAAATGTGAGTGTTGAAAGTGCTCTGCATAAGTCTAGACTTTTGAGTGTGTTGGTCATATTGGGGGAAAGTTTCAACAAGTATATTGAAATGATCCAAAGTAATTTATTTTCATGGGCTGTATTTGGATCATTATATGTAACCCCACTCTTAAAGTGAATGAAACCCCTCTCATCTTAAGAGGCATCCATGATCTCAAAGTTTTTGCATCATTTTTACAGGGTCTATTTAGCGTCAATTTTAAGCATTCGTGCAGCAGTGTTGACCAGGTTTTAGTATATTTCATACATGATCACAAGCCAAATATGCCAAATATCAATCTGTCATTTTAAGTTTAGTTAAGATTAGCTCTGACGCTTTCTTAATTTCTTATATTACTCCAAGATGCAACTTCCACATCTTTATTGTGGAGTACAAGTTATTGTGTTTGTTGTTTTGAGGGAAGCTGTGCCTTATAGTGCACACATTATGGGCTCATGTTACTTCTCCATTTGCAACTTCCTAGGTTCTCCTTCCCCATGTTAGTATCAAAGTGATGAGGAGACTGACAGAGAAGCATGTCAGGAGGAGGGACAAATTCCTTGGTCATTTTATGGAGGCAACACTATTAGATTTCTCATCACATCATTGATGCTTTATAAGTCATCAGTCACTGTGGCCCAATTATTACTTTCACGACAAATGTCACTTAATGCCATAAGACTCAAGTGGGATTACAATAAATTAAAATAAAATCAACACTGCAACTCAGAGATGGAAGTAAGTCGCATACGTGCAAGTCACAAGCAAGCCTGAAATCATAAACTGCAAGTCTCAAGCTACTGTGGAAAAAAAATTAAGCAAGTTAAGTCAAGTTGAGTCGCCTCCAAATTTCAAGCAAATTGAGTCTCGTCATTATGTAGCTTTCACAAGTCTTCAGTCGTCATACAATCTTGCTCAGTCACAATATTATCATGATAAGAAATATATAGATCGCACAAAAAATACATTTACAACTAAAAGTTAAATGAACATACAAAAAGTAAATTTCTATCTCTAAAAATTAAACAACTTAAGGGTATCAAATTAAGTTATGTATCCTGATATATAGGAGAATGCATTTTTTTAACTTACATTTGCTTTTTTTAGCGCTACAAAAGTACAGTATCTAACATCACTATGATTATAAATATTGACGTAAAATTGTATTCATGAGTAACTGTGTACCGTAATCAGCAGATTTACAAACTACATAATGATGTTGTTTTTGGGACCAGTGTGTTTCCCAAATCTGTTTGCGTGCATAAATGGATAAATTAGAGGCACTAACTTTGTGCAACTTTGTAGGTTGTTGCTTTATTAAGTTTTGTCAAGTTGATGTGCATTAGGTTACAGGCAGCCCTGCAACATCAATGATGCAGGACACTGACATCCCAAAACTTTTTTAATGGATTTAATCGCTTTTTTAATGGACGCATTTCAAGATAACAGTCTCCATAATGTCTGATCTATCACTTTATTACCTTCTCACTTAAATTGACAAGTGGCATGAAGTTTAGTTTATATTTGATCAGCTATTGATAAGCTAAACTGTTGAGCTAACCAAGCTAGCTTAACTTCACAGTTTACACAGCAAGCTCACCTGTGTCTGAAAGGTGGAGGGAAAAGTCGTAGATGTTGTTTTCTAATCCTTGAGTTGCAAATCTTGAACGTTGCTATTGTCTTTTTCCCAGTTTAACCAAAAAGATAATCCTTGAAACCAAACCTATTCTTCTTTGGAGCATCCTCCATATATCACTTGCTTTATGAGGGTAGCCTCAGTCCTCAAAAACAAAAGGTGCACAATATTTTTTTAAAAAATTAAGTAAAATTGATTTTTAAATGTAAACAGAATGAGTTCAAGTCAAAGTCAAGTCGCGATTTCAGAAGTTTATGCCAAGCATGTCGCAAGTCATGAAATGATCGATTCAAGTCAACTCAAGTCAAGTTATATGACTCGAGTTCTTTGTTGCTAAGTACATTTGACAAAATAATTACTACGTACCTTAGAAATAGGTGGTAGGTTACGTGTGGTTACCATGAGCCCATGTCATTTAATCATTTTAGTATTAAAAACTGTCCAGAATACAACAGACACTCAGCAAGATGTTTATAGTCGAACTAAAATAATCAAGAATTGAATAAAATGGAAGATTACCAAATTTTAAGTATTTCTTCCATTTGTGTTGCCACGTGTACACACACACACACACACACACACACACACACACACACACACACACACACACACACACACACACACACACACACATATTTTCATATGTCATTGTCGAGGCACCATAACCTTCTACATTTGATACAGTGATCCCTTGATTTGAACTAGCCCGTAGAACCTCCTTGATGGTCGATCCTCCTACTCACAGATATGTAGAATGGCCAGCAAGCTGTAGCCTATGTGACATGCTCATTGAAATTAAGTCTTATTTTGCTCATTGCTCATTTCATGAGGTTTAATCTTTTGTCAATCCCAAAACATATGCTATCAAGACAGAACATTTGAAAATAAAACCCCAAAATAATTTGGCCTTTGAAAGCTTATTTCCAGTTCCCTTGTCATAATTGTAGAGCTTTGTGTGCAACCGTCACACACACACACACACACGCACACACACACACACACACACACACACACACACACACACACACACACACACACACACACACACATATTTTCATATGTCATTGTCGAGGCACCATAACCTTCTACATTTGATACAGTGATCCCTTGATTTGAACTAGCCCGTAGAACCTCCTTGATGGTCGATCCTCCTACTCACAGATATGTAGAATGGCCAGCAAGCTGTAGCCTATGTGACATGCTCATTGAAATTAAGTCTTATTTTGCTCATTGCTCATTTCATGAGGTTTAATCTTTTGTCAATCCCAAAACATATGCTATCAAGACAGAACATTTGAAAATAAAACCCCAAAATAATTTGGCCTTTGAAAGCTTATTTCCAGTTCCCTTGTCATAATTGTAGAGCTTTGTGTGCAACCGTATGCAGTAGAGGTAAGATTGGGCCAAAAAAATCCAGCCCGACCCGACCCGGCCCGCGGGTATTAAAGCCCGAGCCCGACCAATTAACTTGATTTGCAAGCCTGAGCCGAAAGAAAACCCGAAATTTCCTATTTTATTTGTGAGGACTCGGGAGGAGGAGGTGTGATTTATGAGAACAAAGTAAAGCCTGTCTTTTGTAACGAAATCTAAGTTAAACAAAACTGTATAAACATTGACATCTTTTATATTTCTGTTTCTGCCGAGGGTACATTAACCGGCAATTTTCCATCATTGACGGATTTTTTTAAGAGTTGACGGGAAAAATTTAAGGCCGTCCGTCATTTTGACGGGTTGAAAACTGGGCCATAAACCACAGCAGCAGTACGTCCTTAAGAATCTAGCACGGCACTTTAAGAGAGAGAAGCAGCGAGACAAAGAAGAACGATGATGGGTGGATAATAGACAGAGACAGGAAAGAGTTCTTTGAATTGTCATTGCAAGAGTTTAGCACAGTACCAGTTGTGATGAGGCGACTTCTGTTGTTTTGCGAACCACAGTCTCTCGTGGCCAAAACTATTCATGGCTTCGAAACGCCTCAGAAAACAAGACACTGATTTAATCACGGTGTTTCTTGCACATCATGGCCCACACTACTAGCTCTGACACTGACAGGGTGTTATGCACTCATCCAGATATCTACGTACAAGTTTCAACACTTTTCTTTATGAAAATTTCATGGCCTGCAATTTTTAGTTCCATTTATCCCATGGTATTTTTGGCAGATTTCTTAAGGTTAACATAATCTACATATTTTTATGAACATGATAATGCATTTGCACAACAAAATAACGCTGAAAAACAGAATAAGAGGCCAGACAAAGTGAGGTCTTGATGTGCATTTGCTTAATTACGCGGAGAAATACTGCAGCCCACTAGGCTTTAAATAGAATAATGCAAATCAAATAAATGGGAAAAGATATATGAAATTGTTATTTCCATAGTTTTGTTTAAACGAAATTTAACAAAAAAGTTTCAATTTTCATTATCTGTAATTTGGTCTGAAAATGGAAAATCTAATGAAATGATCGAAGAGCAAGAACACAGAAATACAATAAATCTTCCTATTTTATTTGTGAGGACTCGGGAGGAGGAGGTGTGATTTATGAGAACAAAGTAAAGCCTGTCTTTTGTAACGAAATCTAAGTTAAACAAAACTGTATAAACATTGACATCTTTTATATTTCTGTTTCTGCCGAGGGTACATTAACCGGCAATTTTCCATCATTGACGGATTTTTTTAAGAGTTGACGGGAAAAATTTAAGGCCGTCCGTCATTTTGACGGGTTGAAAACTGGGCCATAAACCACAGCAGCAGTACGTCCTTAAGAATCTAGCACGGCACTTTAAGAGAGAGAAGCAGCGAGACAAAGAAGAACGATGATGGGTGGATAATAGACAGAGACAGGAAAGAGTTCTTTGAATTGTCATTGCAAGAGTTTAGCACAGTACGAGTTGTGATGAGGCGACTTCTGTTGTTTTGCGAACCACAGTCTCTCGTGGCCAAAACTATTCATGGCTTCGAAACGCCTCAGAAAACAAGACACTGATTTAATCACGGTGTTTCTTGCACATCATGGCCCACACTACTAGCTCTGACACTGACAGGGTGTTATGCACTCATCCAGATATCTACGTACAAGTTTCAACACTTTTCTTTATGAAAATTTCATGGCCTGCAATTTTTAGTTCCATTTATCCCATGGTATTTTTGGCAGATTTCTTAAGGTTAACATAATCTACATATTTTTATGAACATGATAATGCATTTGCACAACAAAATAACGCTGAAAAACAGAATAAGAGGCCAGACAAAGTGAGGTCTTGATGTGCATTTGCTTAATTACGCGGAGAAATACTGCAGCCCACTAGGCTTTAAATAGAATAATGCAAATCAAATAAATGGGAAAAGATATATGAAATTGTTATTTCCATAGTTTTGTTTAAACGAAATTTAACAAAAAAGTTTCAATTTTCATTATCTGTAATTTGGTCTGAAAATGGAAAATCTAATGAAATGATCGAAGAGCAAGAACACAGAAATACAATAAATCTGCAGAAATAAACTACATAAATAAATAAAGAATCACATTCTTTATTTTTATGATTTGCATCGGAATACACAAAAAACAACCTGGTTTAAGAAGCACTGAAAGAAAATAAATTGGAACATTTTCAGGAACATGCTTTTGGAATAAAAAAATCACAGTATAGGCCCCTTAGCGTAAGAACAGGCCTGCTGTAAAGAGTAATTTAACATAATATATAAATAAGCAAGTTGACCCAACATTGATCAGTTCTTGGGCCAGACTTTTGAAACCTTTGCCACTAACTACTGAAAATGGTCTAAGGTCCTCACAGCAAAAGTCCACGCACTTGTCTGTGATGGCCTGCTTAGCGCGAAGAGGGGCGTTTTTTGAAACAAATGATAATATGATCTCGTTTGACGATCATCAATTTTGCCAGTGCAGCTGTTTAAATGCCTGCTCAGCGTCGAGGTGCCAGTCTTTTTGCTCTCGTATGAAAGCAAAGCACCACATTGACTACATTCAGCGAAACCAACGCAAGTTTCTGTGGCATTTTCAACAATCATTTTGAAGCTTCTCCACACCTCACTCTTACCGGTGCGTGTTTGTCTTATCAGTTCTCCTGTCTTTAGTTTATCCTTAACTTCTTGCTCCTCCATATTGGGGATACCAGGTCAAAACAGATGCAGACTTGCGGAGGGGAAGATTATTAAGAGGGTGGCATTCACATGCGCAGAGCATGCTCTGGCTCTGCGGCTCCTGTTTAGTTGTTGTATCGCAATTACGTTAGAGCACCTTCTCTGTTTTATCCAAATTATTTATTTTAAAACAAGTATTCCTTAGTTTAGTATCCACACATCGTTTTAGTACACATACCTGTCAACTCATACAGTTTAGCCATAGTTCATACGGATTTTGTGGTGAATCTTACGTATATGGCCATATCGCACAAACCATACGGATTCTGAAAATTTCCGGTTTTTTTTTTTGGTTTTTTTTCCCCTAACAGGTAGTTCCGTTTGATTTTGCCCAGAATGGTGCAAGTCTACTCGAATGCTTTCATTTCCGGTAACTTTGCAGTAAATCACGTGGTTCCTAGTTGAAAACAGCAGAGTATTCATTGCATACTTCGGTAGTGTACAAGCAAGTTCTACAAGGAAACAAATATATCATTCATATTTCGTGTTTTTTTTTCTGCCGTTATTTTGACATATAAAATGCTTTGGTATGTTATAAGGATTTTTTGCTCTTTATAAGGATTTTTTTGGTAGTTTATACAGGTTGGCACTCCGAAAAGTTGACAGGTATGAGTACACATTTTTATAAACATATATTTAGTAAAAAAAAGTCAGCGAGAGAGAAGCCCAGCCCAACCTGACCCAAAGCAATGATTGACATTTTAGGCCCGACCCGACCCGAAGCTTAAGATCTTACCTCTAGTATGCAGCACAGTGTGCCAGCATCTTCATTATTTCTGTTTTTTGCCATCTAGACACGTCGTCCCTACTAGCTTAGCGTCATCGTAGGCACCCAGCCCCAAAACAGCGGGTCACATGCACGTCTACCTGCATTCATCTCCATACACGTAACTTGATGCACATTTAAGACAACTGAGATGGTCCTGAATATGGCGGCATGAGAACAACTTCCTAGTAATCAAGAAGAAAGGAGCTCGGAACGTTGCAATTCAGAGACTTGAGATCTGCCTATTGTATGCAGCCAATTCTTATAAGTCACACTCTACCCTGCTGGTCCCGAGTGTCCACGGATGGAAATGTCCAGTAACCCCTTTACATATTTTTGTTGATTTTGTTTTTTGTTTATTTTATTTACCCTATTCCAGGAACAAACACAGCACACACACCATTGCTGCAGCTTAATTGGCTGTTTTGGATTTTTTTCCCCCACATTTCCTATCCCACTCAGTACCTTTACCTAGCAAATTTAAATGAGCACTTATTTTTTTGTCATTTTGTGTTCTCGATCGACATGCACATTTTAAAACGCTTGATGAGTACAAGGCCTTGATCTTGTTCATTGATGCCCACTGACAGTGAGTCATCAGCTGCTGCCAATAAATGTACAACAAACATGAACAAAGAAGAATCGCACAAACATGAACCACCATCAGTATGAGCTTTTCCATCTGTTTGATCCTTTCGACCACATAGTAGTGCCTTTAATAACGTTTGGGCATGTTTTCAAGGGAGGCATAACATTTACTGCATTAATCCACATACTGTGTGCTGTATGTAATACGATGCTGAGCAAAAGTGCACGTGAGCATATGTGCTCATTGTTTCATGGTTCAACTGCATGTGGGCTTTGAGGCGATTCACTGTTGTACTTTGTACCTCTGTCATTGCTGTTACATTTTGTACATTTACACACTTTTCAGACTTGATGGAATTCTTTGGTGAGATGTCTTGTGTTCTCAATATGTAATATAGTTTACAAGGCGCATATTTCTTATGGAGGAGGATTTAAAAGATGCATCTGGTGAAAGAGAGTAAGTTCAGATCAGAAATAACCTTCAAACATTGCTACACTCTTCTGAAATATTATAAATGAATATGTACATACACAGATGTTTTGTAAAGAAATATATTTTTTATTCAAATAATGCATTTGTAAGTTATTGAAAAATGTGTAAAATTCACATGTAAATGTCATATGATTATAAAATGTTTTGTATATTTTTTTCTTTAGCAGCAATGTACATACCCTTAATTTATATATAAAATATAAAATCAAGTTCAGCGTTGCTCTTTTCCTTTCTCATTGCAAACATCACTGTGTGAATAATGAAGCTCGCTACTTTGCTACACTTATTGGAATGTAAGCGCTGAGAGAGAACTAAATGTTGTTGCAGTTGCCCATCTTTCTTGATTTTTATGACGTTTCCATTTACTGACCACTGCTCAGTTCAGGATTGATATTACCACTGTCCAGGGGACCCTCCACACATGGTTGCCGGCAACAACATACTGTACCAATAATTCTCTTGAACAATAACGATTTTAACACATTTGCCACATATTAAAACAATTGATGAGTCAGTGATTGTATTCCCACCGTGCATATTTTTTTGCGTGGCTAAGACAACATTGGTCAGTCTTGAAAGTGGAAGCTTATTTTGAAAATACGGTGGTGCAACCCTGATTTTAATTTGTTTAAAGCAACAGTGTAATAATTGCGGATTTAAATGACAATTTATTGATTTTTTTTTTTTTTTAAGGTGAGAGAACTTTTTGATGTGTTCCTCTGATTCCCCGCTTAAGTTCTTGGTTGCAGAATGCTTTGTGAGATACATTTGGTCCATGTATTCATTTTCAGGACCTCTTCAGTGTGTGGCTATGCCTTTAACTTGGTTCCTCAAGTCATTGTAGTCCACTTGTGATTAAATAGGTGGCAAGCTACCACACTCAGTCACAGTCTGTCAGCAAATGACGTGCTAGACTTATGCTACATTTACGCTAGACATGTATTTAAGCCTTTGCGTTCCGTGATCCCATTAAAAAAAAATATATATTTTTTAAAAATCAATTCAGAGCATTGCTTTGTGGTGCGAAGCAGCAACAGGCGACAAGAATGACAGGTATCATGCGACATGAAGCAGAAAAAATCCAAACACCTGAGATTGTACTACAATTTGCACGACATGATTACATATTGTCATCCTAAAAAAAAAAAAAGTGTGACATACGCATGTCAGTGTTAACCTTATAATGCCATTTGTATCAAATTTGATACATGCATCTTCATTAAGTAACTCATTCTTTATGTTGCATTAAATCATCTGTATCAAATTTGGTACTGCAGGTTTATTAAAATATGATTTTCCCCAAATTATCATTTTCAGATGTAATCTACATAATGCTTATCAATGTGATACGACAAATATCTAAAACAACATGATATGGCAAAAATATTTTTGTCGATTTTGTTATAAGGGTTAATGAACATCTCAGTTCCCAAAAATCAGATTTTTCTGGCTATTCCTTGAAGGGTTAGGCATTACAGGGTTAAGACAAATCATTGTATACGACAGTCATACTAAAAATAATACTGAGACTAATTTTAACATAATTGCAAACATAGGAATAGACGTGACTGTGCGCCGGACTTGGATGGGACGCGCCCGGGGCCTTGTGCACCAAAACTGCACAAAATAGAAGCAATGCGACAAAATCGCTTGACAGCTGTGTAGGCAAAGCCAATCAGAGTCCAGCATATCCGATTCAGTAAATGGAAGACAAGCTGCATGTCTACGAGCACCTAATTTTGAATCTGTCCTGCACAACCAGAGAAGAGCCAGCAGTTTATCCGGTAAGTAGGCTGTATTTGTGTGAAGGTTAAGTCCTTCACGCATAGGTTATTCCTATTCAGTACTGTACTTTATTGTGTGAAGGCTGAGTATTGTGGTTGTGATTCGTATTCTTTTCTTGTCTTGAGTGTTCTCAAAAAAACCAAAATTCCTTCTCAGTCTCTCAGCCAGGGCAGTGCAGGAAGGCGGGGCAGAGCTGCTGGAGAGCAGGGCTCATTAAACCACACCTGCAGGCAATCAGATGGTTTCGAAAGCCAGTTCCAAACTCTCTCCCTACGCCAGATGATTTTGCCGACACATCTGCTCCAGGAGGGCGGCCCGGTAGTCGAATGGTTAGCACGTCGATGTCAGAGTGCAGAGGTATTCAATTCCAGTTCCGGGTTCAATTCCAGCTCAGGCCTTCCTGTGTGGAGTTTGCATGTTCTCCCCGTGCTTGTGTGGGTTTTCTCCGGGTCCTCCGGTTTACTCCCACATTCCAAAAACATGCATGGCAGGCTGATTGAACACACCAAATTGTCCCTAGGTGTGAGTGTGAGCACGAATGGTTGTTCGTTTCTGATTTTGAGTGTTTAAACATGCAAAAATTCGTGAAACTTTGCACACATATCAGGCCTGGCAAAAGCATCAATATGTTATTGGTTGATTGTGCAATTAAAAAAAAAAAAGGCTGATCAGCGCCCCCAAGAAGTGTTTAACAAAGCACCCTGAATTGTATGTTTCACCTAGATCAATGAAAATCTGGTGGTATATTTAACAGGCCAAGACCTTCAAAAAGTCTCTTGGTGCCATATGTTAAACAAAAGGCCACCATTTTTAATTCACTTTAAAATTTGGAATTACCTTGACTACAAAACTGCTGTAACCCATATGATCATGTCTTGTTAATATTTGATAAGTCTAGGCCTGAAGACATCTACCAACTTATTTTTATTGTAGTGGTAGCGAAACCTTCTGCCTGAAGGGAATATGTTTTTTAATCGTCAGATCTTATCAAGGGCAGCCAGGTGATCGAGTGGTTAGCGTGTCAGCCTTACAGTGCAGAGGTGCAGGGTTCGATTCCGGTTCCGGCCTTCTTGTTTGCAGTTTGCATGATCTCCCCGTGCCTGTGTGGTTTTTCTCCAGGTACTCCGGTTTCCTCCCACATTCTAAAAACGGGCATGGCAGGTTAATGGAAGACTCTAAATTGTCCCTAGGTGTGAGTGTGGGCGTGGATGGTTGTTCGTCTATGTGTGCCCTGAAATGGGATGGCAACCAGTTCAGGGTAGACCCCACCTACTGCCAGAAGACCGCTGGGATAGGCTTCAGCATACCCGCGACCCTTGTGAGAATAAACAGATTAGAAAATGGATGGATGGATTGCTTAGATTAAAATGAACCAATGTTCAAACCTTTTCATGCCTATTGAGGGCAGACCAATGACTTCAATAGCCTGTCAGATTCGGGTGCGAACCGATAAGAACGGATCCCACGAATGTAGGATAAATGATAAACAAGAAATTTATTCCAGAAAAACAACACCCAAAAAGTACAACAGAAGTCGCTGGCAACAAAGAGCCAGGATGAAACGATACACGTGAGCTACGATCGTCAAAAACGCTGCAAAAGTGAGTCCCATGCCTCCGCTTCAGACGTCATGCGTCTGTAGGTGTGTTGGGTATGCGTGGGTCTATCGTGGTAGGTTGGTTGAACGAAAAGAAGATCTTCGGTCAAAAAAGGTTGGGCACCCCTGCTCTACAAAATGCACTGCACGAAAAAAAAACACCATTTAATCATGAAGGCTCATCGTGTAATTGTAGCAAACTGAAAGTAGGCTAATATAGCTCATATAGATATAGATCAGGGGTGGCAAACCCGCAGCTCGCGAGCCGCATGCGGCTCTTTGGCTGGTTCAATGCGACTCCCAGGCTTTCAAACGACAAGTGTCGAAAACGCCTCGGCAGTGGCGATGCCATTCAAACAAGGCGCAAAGTACACAGAACGTACTACGTCAGCCTATCATCAATCCCGTTACTTGATTGACATAGAGGGCAACCAATCAAATGACTGCAACACAGCTCATGCGCAAACAACGGCGCTAAGCGCTAAGCTAGTCAGCAAATTACCTCTGATTTTAAGGCAGGGGTGCGCCTAATAGTCGATCAGAATCGACCGGGAGCCAGCAAACTGGTCCCAAGTCGACCGCAAGGGGTGGGAGGAGGAAATGGGTGGGGAAAAAAAGATTTGTTTGTTTGTATCGTTCATTTTCGGCCCGTTCCGACTGTTGCTCAGCGTAGTGTGCGTGCATGTGTTCGCACGCAATGCTCTGGTGTGCACCAGCGTGCTTGCGTGCGCGTGTGTGTGTGCGTGAAATGAGATTACCAGTGACAGTTGACAGACAGACAGACAGTCCAACAGACTGCAGGCATACAGTTTGAAGTAAATGAAATGAAAGCATCCCAGTGAATAGG
>NW_017806059.1:3246271-3257119 GCF_001891065.2 Hippocampus comes | reverse complement strand
CGCGTGTGTGCGTGTGTGCGTGTGTGTGTGTGTGTGCGTGCGTGCGTGCGCGCGCGGTTATGTGCGCGCGCGCGAGGAAGGAAGGGTACGATGCGGCTCTTTGCAGTAACACAGTAAAAAAAATTGTTCTTCGTCTCTGACTGGTTGGCCACCCCTGATATAGATACATGTTGCAGCTCCGAAAAAAGGAGAGCTGTGGTGTTGTTTTTTAAAACGTACACTTTATTTATGCTTTTAACACTCTTGACAAACACGTCTGCCAGACTCTGTGCCTTCTCCACTCTCGTTCGACTCGAGAGGCGTTCAAAGACAGCCTCCGAAAAACAGAAATTAATGATCACTTCAATGACACTAAGAAAAGCGAAAATAATGCACCAAAACAGAAAATCATGCGAGCAAATCACAAAATAAATTCTATGGGAGCGTTTGTGAACACAAAACAAAGGAATGAATCACAGAAAAAATTCTGAGACAGTCCAGTCTCCGAAATACATACAGCATGTGTTTCCTTCATTGTAAGTTTTATAGAAGGCTTTTATTTTTTTGTGGCTCGAGACATATTTCTTTTTTGTTTTTTTTTTGTCCTATATGGCTCTTTCAACATTTTGGGTTGCCGACCCCTGGCCTAGAAGTCGAACACTTGGCACTAGGATAGTGAGCAAGTATGAATAATCTGACATTGTGACTTCCAGCTTTGAAGTCCTTTTAAAGTCCTTTGATTGCAATGATGGTGCTGTGCCGGAGGGGCTTCATCAAACACACACACACACACACACACACACACACACACACACACACACACACACACACACACACACACACACACACACAAATATATGCATGCATACACCCATCCATATATACATAACTACTGCACATAAGTGTACTTAAGGCAACAAGATGACAAAAGAAAAATATTGGCGTGGATTTTATTTGAATGTTTAAATCAAAACTTACCAACAGTGAATTTTTAATGTAAAAAGGGGATTTGTTAACTATGGAAGCCCAGTCCTGCCGATAAAAATGGTCATACTTGTGTTGCTTTGTAGAACACGTGTTCGACCATTTGCATTTACATTTTGCTTTCACTAAATGTCTCGTTTCCACCACGAAAAAATAAAATAAACTGTGAATCTTGAGCAGGCTTTAAAGCAGATGCCAAAACAACAGATGAACACACATAAGTTTAACCGATCAGACGCCCTGTGATATCTTCAGGAAGGCACAACAATGACAAAGGTAAAGGAGTGTCACCTATAGGTGTTGAATCTTAAAATTAAACAGGAAGCACAGGAATAGAAAAAAAAAACTGCATGGAGCCAAAAATGTAACCACCTATTCATATTGTGATATAAGACAAATGAAAACGGAAGCTCTCTTATAAAAAGCCATCACTCTCACTTTTAATGACAAATAACTAAGGCTTATAGTGTATGAAGGTCAGTCAATCAGCATCAATGTATCTCACATTTTAACATCTTACATTAAAAAAAAACCCCACTCAAACTTTGATGTTTTGCTTGACATCATACATCTTTTTTCGTTGATCCCTTGATAGATGACACCTGTGTCCTGGTTATTATTTTTTGCTTTAATTGAGGTGGATTTTTCTCAGGTTTTGGTCGAATTATTAATTACCTCATGACTGAATCTCTGCGGAGGTAGCTCATCTGTCTCTCTAGTAGTTTCCACTCCCATTTATTCCTCAAGTTTTGTAGTATGGTCTGCACACAGGCCTGTGCTCTTCACATCCTACTCCACGTGGCTCGGCCTCATGTGTCACTGCTATTTGAAGAGCATCAAGACTATCAGCTCTGTGGTGAATGCCAGCCCAAACCGGACTCCACGCTGTTTGGTTTGTCAACACAGGCTTGCTTTCGACAGCCTGTTCAATTGTAAATGTTATGCCAAGCGCTTCAAATCTGACTGAGATCTCATGAATAGGTGAGAGCAATCTCATCACATTTGAGCAAGCAGTGCAAATCTAGCCTGGGTTGATTGACACGCCAATCAGCAGGGAGCCGAGCGGGAATATGTTTAACTGCCTGCCCTCGAAGACATTGTGCTCACGCTTAAGTGGAAACAAGGCAAGAACTCCTTTCACACTTTCAACATTCCGTGAAAAAAAGCTCATCGTGTCAGATGGGGATGTAAAGAAAAGAAAATACTTGACCTGGCAGTTAGAAATTCTAACTCCATATTGCTGGTGCTACATGCCATGTCTTCTGAAGGAACTGAGAACCCTTCAACCCAATCAGTGCAATTAGGCGCAAAAGCACAGGGGTATAGTGCCCCCCAGTGGTAGCATGATGTACTGTATGTATCTCCGCCATGGTGCTGGGAGGAATGAAGTGAAAGAAACATTCTGAGTCGAAACATTATGTAAATAGATGTCTCTTCACTTGAGTGATTTGATGATGATTTGAGGTTTCACCACAAAGCCAACCAAATCATTAGAAATAAGGTTGGCAAAGCCTTTTTCGACTGTCTCTCTTTGAATCTCAGGTTTTCATTCCGCAACATTTTCAAAAAATTTAGATTTCCAGCAGAATGCGCTTTTGCATCGCAGCATAAGTGGGCACAAACCACGGTCCTAAAAAGTAGGGTTGGCTGAGGTTGGTCAAGAAAAACCCTCAACAGCCCTGACCTCCTCCCGATCAAACAACATTGGGACAAACTACACGGGAGACCGTGAGGCAGGATCTCTTCTCCAAACGGATACAATTTCCACAGAATGAAAGCACAGACTCCTTCCCACTGTTCAGCAGCACATTATGGAGTGAGTGTGAGATCATTTGGCGTGCTGCACGAAAATACCCAATGTCATCCAATTGGTTTGAAATTTATTATTTGCTCCAAATATGTATCTTTATTCAATCAATGCCAGCTACATATGACATACGGAACAATTAAATCCTCTTCCACTCAATGGCAGAAGGTCCAGTGACAGTAAACCACAGGGATTTATATAACAGAATGATGCATTTTATGTTCAACTGAACAGGGTTAGAGAGAAAAAGAAAAAAACAATGTAAATGAATGGAGAGGAGGTCATTATTATCAGTATGAATAGGCCTAACCTTTCTGGTATTTTGGAGGCAAGATTTTTCAGCTGTAAAATGTGCGCCCAGGGTCAATGAAGGCTGAGAAGCACTGATTGTGTGTATTTGTTTTGGAGGATTATAAAATCTTCTAGGGTGTAGGCAAGCTGTTTTGGTTGCCCTTGGTTTAAAAATGAAATATTGTGCATGTTACATGTCTTAGTCTGACTTAAAAATGATTTTAAATAAATGACCTCTAGTAGCCGTACCAAAAAAAAACAAAACATAAAACAAAACAAAGCATACCCACGCACTTGCAGGGTGCACTGGAAAAACTAAATTCAAAACTGAAAATGGCAATAAACCAAAGTAACAAACAACCAAAAACCCATGACGGAAGCACAAAATGACGTGACAGCAACACACACAAAAAGAAAAAAAAAATCCCCACACATGACAGTGACACAAACAATGATCCGACCAAGACTGGCAAAAACCAGAGAAGTAAATAGAAGCAAACTGACAAGACAACAAGGAACACCTGCACAAGACACAAAGGGTTGAGGGAGCTGATTGGTTAACATAAGGCATCCGGATGACAAGTGGAAACAAAACCAATCGAGGAAGACAAAAAGCACTTGGGGAAACAAAACCAAATGTAATCTAAACAAAAAGAGAAATCATGACAATAGCAACCAATTCAATGCCTTCACGTTTTGATTTTCAACACTAGCATAAACGTTACTTTCGCTTTTGTCCTCTGCAGAGAAGCCTTCGTGACATTCGGATGCTTGTCATTAAGTCGCATGTTTGATATTACGTAGTGTATATTTAAGGTGTGGATACATATATTTGTGTGAACTCAACTTTTCTCAATTCTCTTGTGGTTCTCATTGTATCCCCTTCACTTAAAATTCCCCACGGAGAAGCATGAAGACTGGGTTGACCTACATTGCTTCATGTATTTTCAGCATTCATTGTGCCTTTGCTGACTCTACCTCACTGTAGAGAAGGTGATGTACTGTCATCCCGTTACATACAATTAGGAATGGACTGTCCCTGGATGGCTACCAAAATGCCCTCCTCCCCCATAAGCACCAATAAATAAGTAAATAAATACATAATACAAATAAACTGATTTACTGAGATTCATACTGCATTTTCCTATTCAGCTATCATCAACAATTGATTGAGCATGGCAGGAAATCAAGATTTCAGAAAGACTTTTTAGAAGCGGAGTAGGTTACGCATGTTATTTTGACAGCCTGCAGGTAAGGATTACGGAAGGAATAGGCGCTGTGCACTAAGAAAATGCCAAACGACTTAGTTTAATGGCATTTTAAGAACTCGGTTTAAATATTCCATTGAGCCTCATGAGGTCTACATCCTTTCCGCCTGCAGCGAAAGCACTGTCCTCGCTCTATGGAAATGCACAGGTAGACTTTGCCCTCAGGCTTGCTGACAACACAGGAAGAGCAGAGGAGACTAAAATTGCGGCTTACACAAACCGAGGTGAGACTTGTTTCGATTGCCTTTCGATGATTTGAGTGAAAAAAACAAAGTCAACTATTTTGTCGGGGGAGGTGTGTGTGTGTGTGTGTGTGTGTGTGTGTGTGTGTGTGTGTGTGTGTGTGTGTGTGTGTGTGTGTGTGTGTGTGTGTGTGGGGTGGGGGGCTTGAAAATCAGAACAGATATTTTGAGCAGTTGTAACATTTTGTTGTGTCCAATGTATGCAAGTGACCTTTCGGGAACCCGGATACATGTACTTCTCATATTAAGATGTTTACTTTTGAAAATGTACCAAGATGTTCACAATAGATCACTTCAGAAGTTTAATGTAGTTTGAGTCGTTACGATGGTGACATTAACATAAATGCTATGCAGCACTCCAATTTTTTTGAGTCTTGACAATTCGCTTGGTACGCCTTCCAGTGACACCAAAAATGTTCAGTTTTGGTCACATGTTTAGGATTCTGGTTATTTACTGCAGTGGTGGAGAGCTGCAGTTTCATTATAGAAATGTGAATGTGTTTCTGTTTTCCCCAACAATGAATGAATATACTTCTCTGTGTAATGCAGTGCAGTGCTACCAAGTAGAAACACTTAAACATATTATTGAATTATTACTTCCAAGACCAGTTTAATGCAGCTTTGATAGTGGATCTCAATGTTCAGTATTATAATGTACCTATGGAGTTTAAAATGACCAAATAAACCCATGTTTGTCATTAATTACTCTTTTTTGTGTCAAATATTTTATGATGACTACCCCCCCCCCCCTTGACTGGATGTAAAAAGGAAATCCTGGTTATTGTGTCTCTGTCTGAGATCAATGACCCACCGATGTGGTTAGCAAATATTCTGTACATATTGGGCATTTTAAAACGCATCCTGAGAGCCATAACCAGCCAGGAAGGTGAATACTTATATGGCTCCTTGCGGTTGCATAATGCCTTGTTTTGAAATTAATTTTAAATTTTTCTCTGACATTGGCCCAATCGCCAAAGGAAAATCACCAATGAAAGCACTGACACTCTTCCAAATTATGAGTTCATGTCACAAGTTCACTACCACGACCGATGTTCTTGTGTGCTTCTGTTGCCCAAAAGTCACTCGGCTTTGAGAAAAATGGATGATGTTAATCGTCGCAGAAATGATTTCGATGGACCTTCACCTCCACCCTACAATCCTGACTGTGAGAAGAAATCATACACAGGACAGACGTATCAGGTGGGGTAATTTTTGTACTTATTTTGTTGCACATTTAAGACAAATTTCTATCAGTCTTTTTTGTATGGCCTCCCATGGTAAAGATTAATAGTTTCATTACCGGAATGTCGCTGATGGTGTAATGGGACACTTGCCTGACTTATGTGCGAGCCACGTGGGACTCGATGTGTGCCCTCTGACTGGCTGGCGACCAGTTCAGGGTGCGGTCTGCCTATCGGCCAAAGTCAGTTGGGATACCCTCCTGCAACTCCAACCCGGTACAGACTAAGTCATGCTGAAATTACATGACATGACAAATGGGCGGAAAAGAGGGCACGTTATTTTGCTGGTGAGAACGACAAAATGTTGACAACCAGGTGACAACGTTTTGAACAGAGAATTGGCTATCCTGTGTTTGATCATTTAAAATGGGAATCGCAACAAATCCCAAAATGTTACACAATGGCATATAAGTGCGAGAGCACTGATGGTGTGCTGGAGCCTATCCCAGCTGTCTTTGGGCAGTAGGCGGGGGACACACTAAAAGGTTGCCAGCCAATCGCAGGGCACACACAGCCATTCGCACTTGCAATCACATCTGGGGACAATTTAGAGTGTTTAATAAACCTACCGTGTGTGTGTCAGGGGGGGGGCGGGGGCAAAGAAACCCCACGCAGGCAAGGTGAGACCATGCAAACTCCAGACAGGAAGGCTGGAGCCCAGGCTCGAACCCAGGAACACTGCACTGTGAGAAGTGCTAACCAGTCGCCCTGCATGCCTCCCATAAACATACAGTAAACTGAAAATATCTGTCATTCATCGCCCTCCATCCATCCATGATCTTCAACAAAAACATCACATATATTGAAACCGTTGTGCTAAAGGAGCAACACTTTAGTCTGGAAGGATAAAATATTACAGGACTATATGGTTTTGGTTAATAATTGATGACTGGCACAAATCTTAGGTTGGGTACATTTTAGAATCAACTGAGTTTCTCTGTGAAACAGGACTATCTTTTGAAATTCAAATACAATCAGTTGAAACTAACTGGTAGCACACAAAAGAAATGATTTTAAATGAAACTGATTTCACTCATTAATGACCTAACTGACCTCGGTTACCCCAAACATCGACTCTTTCTTTGCATGCGCTGAAATGTTTCTGTGTACTAGGTGGGGAATGGAGGCATTGCGGTGGTGACTCCACCCTGCAGCTATGAAAACACGGTCTACTCAGAAAGACATGCAGCTGCTGGGGACGAGCATCAGTTTGACCCAGCGCCACCGGTCTACTCTACCGGCTTTCAGGACAGTGTTTTTGCAGATTCTGCTATACGAAGAGGTAAGCATGAGTAACATGTAAAAAGAAGCACCGTTGTTTTAGTTTGACTGTACCAACTGTACCTTCAAGAGCTGAAATCAAGACAATGCTGATATTTATGATCTCATTGGCTTTGGAACGTCATCCATCTATCCATTTTCTATACCGCTTATCCTCATTAGCTCGAGTCTATTTTGCAGCCATTAAAACATTTTATTTCAATTTTAAAATGTCATCACACATGGACAAAGCTGCATTTGAATGTATCATGAACGGTCACTGTGCAGATGACCTTTCAGATCAAAAGTTGAGCTTTATAATACGCTGCATGTGTCATATAGTGAAAAGTCTGTAAATGTGCAATCTGTCAGACTTTGGTGTCTTGTGAATCACAGCCCTGGTGGCTGAGGCTAAGATTAAGACAGTATTGTTACCAGAGGCGATTGCTCTAAGACTGCAAGGGAAGCTCAGCTCTCCCTAAAATATCAAAAAGTAAGTGATCAAATATATGTGTGTACATAAAATTGTGTGGACATGTCATTGACGAAATATGCGCTACAATGCGCTCAACTTTTGTTCCGAATCAGCTTCTTATTACTGGTTACAACGCGACTCTCTTCTCATTCATTCCCTCAGCTTCACTGTGCTTTAAACCGTGTGGACGCTGAGCGTCGACCGCGCAGACGCTGGGCGTCTAGAGAGTTCAGTGTAGGTTCTCCCAATGCATTGAAACGAGACGAGTCATTGGATAAATGCTGGTTTTGTCCCGCCCATCGGACGCTCAGCGTCTCTGGGAGTCTATGGACAGTGGGCGTTTATAGGCTGGCCAGGAAGCTCAGCTTCTCTGCATGATGATTGGATGATCTGTCTGAGGCTGAATCTCTTTCAGAGTGCAATCTGATCACAACTTGTCACCAAACATGCATGTTTTTGGAAGGTGAGAGGAAGCCAGAATACCCAAACAATACCCACGCAAGCACATGCAGAGCATAAGGTCCTCCTAAATTAAGTTAAAATTAGAAATGCTTCACCGATCATTGCTGCAATCTATCTCAGCTCTTCACCTCCCACACATACACATCTTTTGAAATATAACACTCGTTGGTCAGATGCAGAACAAAGTTATGTATTATGCTGAGTAACAATTCTACATTCATTCTATAAACACATGCCAACCTTCTAACTCACACTGATTTGCACATTTCATTAAAGTTTCTGCTTACAGTATCCTCGCACTCTCTTTCTCACCAGCTTTCATAAGGAAAGTCTACCTGACCTTGATGATTCAGCTGCTGGTGACTGTTGGGATCATCTGTGCTTTTCTGTACTGGTGAGGTACCGTTGCCTGATGAACCCTCGCAAGCTCTGAGGTCCTCTGGTCCTTTTAGTCATTACAAAAGTCAGGTCATGCACATGCAGTGAGGCATCTTCTCAGTTTTACGACCTCTGTTTATGAACAGCGTGTCAGAGAACCTACAGGGAATGTTCATGTTTTTAAAATGAGGTTCAAGATCTGCCTTTTTGATCTTGCTTTGAACTAATATCTATCTTCTTTCTTAACTTTTTAAAAGTTTTTAACTAATATTTATTTACTTACTTTTACTTATTTTTAGTACTTTCAGTCTTTCATTAGTATGCATTTTTACATTGCTCTTATATTTTAATTTGTCATGTATTTATGTATTTATTTATTTAGAATAAATTCTTTAAGTCTAGAGCTCTTTCATGTTGATAATTTTTCATGTTTTTTATTGATTATTGATATTTTAGCAAGTGATGTATCCGCCGGGTGTTTCCCTGGAGGGAGCCCTCCAAATCAGAATACAGTAACACATATTGTGCAGTATATAATTTAAAAAAGAAATAGAAATCTAAGGTCAAAGAAACCGAGAAGTTACCCCCAGTTTTACTGTAATATAGGTTTTTGAGCAGTGCAATTAGGTTCAATAACAATCACAGTTAAAATTACGTTGTTACCATTATTACCTTTTTGTATTTCTATCTGACTATTTAATTCCACTTAAACTTGTCTGCTGGGATATCATTAAGCCTACCAAAAAGTAAAATAGTTTTTCACTTTTAAGCAAGTCCACGTCATTTCCTTATCCATCTCCTCGCGTTTCATGTAATATGGCACGAAATAGAACCAGAGTGGGAAACAAGTTGACGGTTGAAAATTTTGGGGGAAAATATCGTATTGCTTTGATTAATTACAAAATAATCTTGGATCTGCACCTTTTGCTTGTGCATCATAATTGAATGTTTTTTTTTTTCTTGACCCATGTCACAACCTTCCACAGGGATATTGGTTAAGAAGCTTTTTGAAGTAAACAGATGAGGCAAGTTGGTAGAGTGCAAAATAGAAAGTCTCCCTGTATGTTTGCTTGCAGTTGTTATCGAGCTTTATGTGCTGCATAATGGATACAGTGCAATGCTGCAATAGTAATTTCTTTTCATAAATTGCATTCAGCTCCCATGTGCATGATGCTCTGTCCTCTGTTAATATTTAATGCGATGATTCTAGCGTCTCTGTCAAAGAAATAGCAACTCTATTAAACGCAGCTTTCATCTCCCATTTTTCCTCTCCAAATAACAGGGATTCTCTAAAGGAATGGACGTGGACCAACAACTGGTTCTCCTATGCCATGATGTAAGCCATCAAAAAAAACATTTATTCAGATTATTTGAACACGTTAGATACCGACATTTCCCTTGTTGGTACGTCAAATAAATGAAAATGTTGCTCATAAAAAACACACAAGTAAATCAGAGTGTCACAGCACTGGGTTCCAGTAGATAAAAATGCTGGCTCCGCTGTGAATAAATCACACCTTGTGTAAAGTCATGCTGAACATTAGTGCTATTTCGTTTGTATTTTTTGGCTCTTTGAACTCGCTTCATTTGCTGTTTACAATAGTCCCAATATTGTGTTTGAAATAGGGCGACGGTGACCGTACTCATTGTGGTCTTGTCCTGCTGTGACAACATTCGCCGTCGGGTCCCCCTCAATTTCATCACCCTGGGTTTGTTTGTGAGTGGCACACAGGCAGCCATTAAATCAAAGCCTCACCTCACCTGCTCTCGTTTACTGGCTGTTTTTTCCTCTTATTTACATGTTTTTCTCTTTCTCTCCCTCCACATTTGTGACAGACTATTGCAGAGGGATTGATGCTGGGATCAGTCACAGTGTGAGTACCTGCATTTCTTCCCCAGCCTCGTGCTGGTCTTTCTGCAAATCTTCTCGGTACTGCGCTAATGTGATCTATCTACTTTACACCGACCAAACCGGGATATCGACTTGAGTTTTACCGATATAAAGAAATACAGTTCAAAAACTTACTACAGTGAAAGTCCTCTAGAACGAAACCTACATGGGCGAAAATACCCCCTTATGTGAAAAAATCTTCATGCATTAACACAATTCCCATTCTCCTGCCCCCCATACGACGAAACCCCCCCCCCTGTTGCGTTATACAAAATCATTTTCTCTGCTCCAGCCTCGCGAAGACATTCACGACAACGAAGTCTTATCCAACAGCGACCTCTACTGCTTCATTCGAAAAAAGGCAACAGCAACCACCACACTGGTTTACATAGTGAACGATGTTTATTTCGGTCATAGCTGCGAGTTTCCTGTACTCAACATACTCTAAGCTGCTCTGCCATTGGCTTACCGAGCATCATCCTGGCCTCCGATTGGCCAAGAGGAACCTCACTGTCTATGTGTGTAGATACTGAAGCTAGATCCGTAGCATCCGATTAGCTGCTCAGAGTA
>NW_017806059.1:3217499-3246078 GCF_001891065.2 Hippocampus comes | reverse complement strand
TGTCAAGCAGCTAAGACAAGAAGAGCTCTGATGCTGGAAGAGAGGGTAAAAGTGATCAAAATGAAAGACGGAGCAAGCAAAATAAAAGACATTATCCAAGAAATTGATGTAAGTGAAAGTGAATGTTGATCGTAAATTTCGCAATTTCTTTCCCTTTTTTTCTTTCTACACTGACAATATGAAGTGTCAAATAAGTGTGTGCTCATTCTTATGCACTACTGGAATAAAAATAGAGTACACATACGTTTGTGTGTACTACGTGTACACATTCGTTTGTATGTGTGTGCGTGTGCGTGTGTGTGTGTGTGTGTGTGTGGGTGGGTGGGGGTGTGGGTGCGTGTGTGCTTACATCTGAGATCAAATTTGCTACAGATAAAAACCCCCTGTTGTGAAAAATTTCTTCCTGCAAACATGATTTCGTTGTAGAGACGTTTCACTGTATTAAAACAAAAACAAAATAAAACAAAAACATACCCAGCCGCCTGTCCTACCCTCCATTCATTTTCTTACCTACCTACTTGCTTAATACACAAAGCATGTAAAAATGCCAGGGAAAGTACTTTAAAGAAACACATGGTTCAAAGACAGAATGTGATGTTTGAGTGATTTGATGCACAGTTTCAGTTGAAGGCTTTGTGTGAATAATGCATTGCAATCATCATATTCATGGAAGTCTGTCGTAAGGGAAACTAATATAAAATGAGGCTGAGCATTACATCATGTTGCATGTCTTGTGGGCGCCATCTCTAGCTGAGACACAAAGGAAATAATCTCACATTTTATGCGACAACCATGGACCGAGGCCTTCTGTCAATGCTTCTCAGTTCTGAAACTATGGGGGGAGGGGGGGTCCCTCAAACTATATTCGCCTTTTGTTTCATTTGGCTGTCTGCAGGTTCTTCTCAGCTGAACCTGTTCTGTGGGCCGTGGGTGCGACAGCGTTTGTGTCCTTCTCCCTGAGCGTATTTGCAATGCAGTCAAAGGTGAGGTGCGTCACACACTCACTTTCACTTGGCAGCAGAAGGTCTGTCATCATAAAACCGCAGTGACTTGGCTCCGGGATAAGTGGGATAAGATATGGCAGTTAAAGGTGATAAACTGAGCATGCAGTCATCAGCAAAGCTTCAAATATCAATGAGCTCTCTCCCCTGGCAAGAGAATGATTACTGTTAAAACCAGTGCATTTGTCAATCAGGTGTCATCCTTGTTCCTGGCACAACGCAATCCTCCAGTGACCCTGAAACAGGCTAATCTACAATACCTGCTGCATCCCCACCCCTTATTTATTTTTGTATTTATTTATTGGTGGGTTCATGTTACGAAAGTTACTTTTCCACTAGGTGGTAAAGTTCAGCTCAGTTAGCCACCTTAGGGTTTAAGGTGGAAAATCCTGATCTGGATTGTAAGATGTAAGTGTGACATGATGTACAGTACTGCAGGGGTGCCCAAACTTGTTTGACCGGAGATCTACTTTTCGATCGCCCAACCTCCCGCGATCGACCCATTGCCCCGCGCACGCACGCACATACACACGCATGCCATGATGAGCAATAGCCTGTTAACTATCGTAGCTCACACGTTCCGTTTTAAAATGCTTTTCCCGGCCCTCCAGATTCCCATTCTTTGTCCGTGCCATCGGTGAATTGTACATGAAACAAACTCTGAATGAGAATAATTATAACGATAAAAGATACAGCGCAACAGCTCTGTTCACAAGCAGCAACTGCAGACTGCTGAGAGCGAAGAACTTCCAGTGATGCAGGTCATGCGCCACCGAATGTTAAAGATGACCTGCTTTATTTATTTTTTTTTTTTTTAATACTTTTTGTGAAAGTGAGACTGATGGGTGCAATGTGCATTAATACAAAAAAAATATATATATATCAGTGGCGGACCCTGAGGGCCAGCAAGGCCTTCTCTGCTGGCCTAAACATTCTCAGAAAAGTAAATTTTCTTTTCTGAGAATAACATAAATTTGTTATTTTATTTTCATAAATATGTTAACAAAATTATTCTCTGTATTCTTTACGTCATATTATTTCCACTTAGTTGAGTGGCTTTCAATGTTATTTTAAATAACATTGAAAGCCACTCAACTAAGTGGAAATAATATGACGTAAAGAATACAGAGAATAATTTTGTTAACATATTTATGAAAATAAAATAACAAATTTATGTTATTCTCAGAAAAGTAAATTTACTTTTCTGAGAATGTTTAGGCCAGCAGAGAAGGCCTTGCTGGCCCTCAGGGTCCGCCACTGATATATATATATATATATATATCAGTGGCGGACCCTGAGGGCCAGCAAGGCCTTCTCTGCTGGCCTAAACATTCTCAGAAAAGTAAATTTTCTTTTCTGAGAATAACATAAATTTGTTATTTTATTTTCATAAATATGTTAACAAAATTATTCTCTGTATTCTTTACGTCATATTATTTCCACTTAGTTGAGTGGCTTTCAATGTTATTTTAAATAACATTGAAAGCCACTCAACTAAGTGGAAATAATATGACGTAAAGAATACAGAGAATAATTTTGTTAACATATTTATGAAAATAAAATAACAAATTTATGTTATTCTCAGAAAAGTAAATTTACTTTTCTGAGAATGTTTAGGCCAGCAGAGAAGGCCTTGCTGGCCCTCAGGGTCCGCCACTGATATATATATATATATATATATCAGTGGCGGACCCTGAGGGCCAGCAAGGCCTTCTCTGCTGGCCTAAACATTCTCAGAAAAGTAAATTTTCTTTTCTGAGAATAACATAAATTTGTTATTTTATTTTCATAAATATGTTAACAAAATTATTCTCTGTATTCTTTACGTCATATTATTTCCACTTAGTTGAGTGGCTTTCAATGTTATTTTAAATAACATTGAAAGCCACTCAACTAAGTGGAAATAATATGACGTAAAGAATACAGAGAATAATTTTGTTAACATATTTATGAAAATAAAATAACAAATTTATGTTATTCTCAGAAAAGTAAATTTACTTTTCTGAGAATGTTTAGGCCAGCAGAGAAGGCCTTGCTGGCCCTCAGGGTCCGCCACTGATATATATATATATATATATATCAGTGGCGGACCCTGAGGGCCAGCAAGGCCTTCTCTGCTGGCCTAAACATTCTCAGAAAAGTAAATTTTCTTTTCTGAGAATAACATAAATTTGTTATTTTATTTTCATAAATATGTTAACAAAATTATTCTCTGTATTCTTTACGTCATATTATTTCCACTTAGTTGAGTGGCTTTCAATGTTATTTTAAATAACATTGAAAGCCACTCAACTAAGTGGAAATAATATGACGTAAAGAATACAGAGAATAATTTTGTTAACATATTTATGAAAATAAAATAACAAATTTATGTTATTCTCAGAAAAGTAAATTTACTTTTCTGAGAATGTTTAGGCCAGCAGAGAAGGCCTTGCTGGCCCTCAGGGTCCGCCACTGATATATATATATATATTACTAACATGCACCGAGACACAAAAATGTTTGTTAGATTTTTTTTTTCCTCCTCGTAACCCCTCGCAATCGACTTGGGACCAGTCCGAGAGCTACCGGTCGATCACGACCGACGTAACAGGCACCCCTGCAGTACTGTATTATGTGTGCAAGTAGTGACATAATATCTGTAGGATGCAGCGTGACCTACCAATAAATTAAAATTAGGCATGTTAGAGCAGTGCTGACATTATCCATGTATAAGTAATGCTTGAATCCTCTCTCTGTTGTGAGTGTTTTTCCAGCCATTCTATTCCTGTTGTTGAACTAAAGTGGCAATTTTCTGTTCACCAATCCCGTAACTGTGTGTCTGGCTGAATCCTTTGGTTCAATTTGATTGGTGGATCAAAGGAGGTTTGTCCAACTAAAGATGTGCTGTTCTCAAGTCTTTTGGTCCCCTCAACAATTTAGATCCAATTCCAAATTCCACCATAGCAAACTGAAAGAAACCACACAGCTCAGTTTAAACATGGCCTATTTCATGTAGAGCAGCAAACACCAAGATTCTGCTGCTGAAATCATGCTCTGTTTGACTTTCAATTCAGGCTTTTCAATTTCCCCACAGCTAAGGTTTGAGTGATGTTTCCTAGTCTGATTACAAAGTGTGGTATTGTATCAGAAACCACTGCTGTTTTGAGAGTTTGGCTAATGATGACTGTGAATACGTCTTAAATGACTTATAGTTAGGGTGCATGTTGTGTTACAGTATGTTATGAGTAGAAATAATGAAACAGACGAATGGAAATTCAGTGAGAGTTGCCTTTTATTTAGATGCGGTTTGAAATTTAAAGGATCCTTGCTACTAAAGTGAACAAGTATATTGATTTTATTCCATCTACTTAAACTGCATTTAAAGGTGGAATGCATGTCTGATAATGACTTGAATAGGCTATATTCTCATTAATCAACTTACTATTCACTTAAAGAGATTCCACAGGTTAATAGGCACCAAATCAAGTTTAATAAGCATGTAATAGATTAACTATTATAGATCTTGTTACTTTTTTGTGAGTTTTGTTTTACACTTTGTATTCATCTTGCACTTGCAGGTCGGGTAATCAGGGATAGTGATTCTCCTGTGGTAGCTGCCATCTTTTTCTGTCTCTCTGAATAGGGCAGGCAGGCTAAATTGCTGCCTCCCTTCCTCCGTGTCAGTGTTGCATCTGGTTGATTAATTATCCAGGATCATTATACCCATAATTGTGAGTAGTTTCACGTGTTGAACTGCAATGTGTCCTCATCACTCAGTAATCTAGGATGCCTTGCAGCCTGGCTGTAATGTTCGATGACCTTGAGTGGCCTTTATTGTGGTAATGAGCATAAATGAAAGATGTTCTGCCAACAGTGCTGTGTATTTTTCAAGGCTGGTGACTTTCTCTCTCTCTCTCTCTCTCTCTCTCTCTCTCTCTCTCTCTTCCCCCGCCTCCCTCTCTCTCTCTCTGTCTGTCGGTCTGTCTGTCTGTCTCTCTGTGTCACTAGTATGACTTCACCATGGCAAGTGGAAGCCTGTGGGTGTTTGGCTGGACTCTCTTTTCCTTTGGACTGCTCTGTGCAATCTTTCGATCGCAGGTAAATGATGCAGGCATGTTTGCATCCATGTGAGCAGTGAGACACTTCTGGAATAAACATACAAATCAACAAAAGCTGCATTGATCTCTCACAAACATCCTATAGGACACATACCAGCTTACTCAACAGCAACAGCACATTCCTTTGCATCAGGCCAGCTATTTATAATTAGAATTGGCATTGATAGCCATTTTTCATCAGGCAAATGATCTTGAGCCAAAACTCAACACTGCCCTCCAGATAGAAGGAATTGTACTGAGACACAGCTGTAGAACATTTTTTTGCAATATTTTTATTCTTGCAATTAAAAATTCCTCTGACAATTTTGTCTTTGAACAGTTTGCTTACATTGCCTATGCCTGCCTGGGCACCTTGCTGTTTTCCTTGGTGAGTACTCTGCACCTGTCAGGAATGAAATAAGCTCCCCAACATTGACCTTTCCAAGTGAAATAAATAACCATCAAATAGAGATTAATGTCACCAGTGTGAATGAGATGCAAAATTTGATCCAAGGGCCAAGTTGCATACCTCCATTTCCAGTTTGAGTAGTGAGTGCAAATAGATAGACTCTGATTTCCTTGTGTCCTTTGATTTTAGTCTACACCTCTTAACAATGGGGGGTTTAATTTCACTGCCATCTCTTTGCAATTGCACTGCTGACAGAACCAAACAGGCTTACTTTCAGCTGTGCAACATCCATTTTCCGATGCGCTTTTTATCCTCACAAGGGTCGTGGGGGGTGGCGTGCTGGAGCCTATCCCAGCCGTCTTCGGGGCAATAGGTGGGAGACACCGTGAACCGGTTGCCAGCCAATCACAGGGCACACAGAGACGAACAACCATCCACGCTCACACTCACACATGGGGACAATTTTTTTGAGTGTTCAGTCAGCCTGCCATGCATGTTTTTGGAATGTGGGAGGAAACCGGAGTACACGGAGAAAACCCACATAGGCATGGGGAGAACATTCAACCTCCACACAGGGAGGCCGAAGCAGGAATTGAACCCCGTACCTCTCCACTGTGTGGTCGACATGCAAACCACTGGACCACCGGGCCGCCCCTGTGCAACATCAACTATGGAATTACTTATGACTATTAGACCTCCACTCGAACTACTGCTCTATTTGTTTCTTTCCAACTGTTTCTCCTTGTCGGCTCAATATGTCTTTAATCACACAAACGAGCTGTCATCACTGCTGCTGTTGAAGCATATTCTCTCTCTCTATCTCTGCAGTACCTGGTGTTTGATACCCAGCTCATCGTGGGTGGGAAACACAGAAAATATGAGGTCTCTCCTGAGGAGTATGTGTTTGCTGCTCTCAGCCTCTACCTGGACATTGTTGTCTTGTTCCTTTTCTTGCTGAAACTTATCAATCTCTGCCGCTGATAGCTAGCTTCCCTGACGTTGCCTTTGCAAAAACTAAACTAATACTCAATATATGCTTGAGCATATACCAGGGGTGTCAAACTCATTTTTGCCGCGGGCCACATTGTAGTTATGGTTTCCCTTGGAGGGCCGTTATGAATTTTGGGAAACCGCATAAATGTTTAAACCCCTCCACATATTACATGCACAGCGCAAAACAAATTGATGAATAACTCGTTTTAAAATCAGAAATCAAGAATAATGACTGTTATTGTGGATTACATGTGACAATTTGAAATTTTGGTTCAGACTTTAGCAAGCATCAGGGAACTTGACATGCTTGATTTGCTTTCGTGGGCCACATAAATAGATGTGGCGGGCCAGTCCTGGCCCCCGGGCCTTGACTTTGACACCTGTGGCATATAGGATGGGCACATATCCTGTGCCTTATGTGCTATTCTTTTTTCCTGTGTCCACTATCGATGCTGAAATTATGCTTATTTCCCTATTGTGAGACTAATAAAGGTTATCTTATCTTAGTTTAGCTTGTCTTGCATCAAAGTTCATCAAATAGGTCCCAGGTTCTCAAGGTCACTCTTTATCTACAGGGAGCTCTGTGGCAATCCACAATGATGATATTACCTTTGGAACTTATTGTACAGCACCAAACTGTTTTAACTTCTCACTAGTTTATGTTTGCTGTAGTTTTGCCATTTGCAAGTTAGATCAATGGTGCATTTGGTGCAAGGTGTCATGTTAACTTCCAGTTGGCAGGGAAACGCATATTGACAACATTGGAACATAGCGCCACATCAATGTCTAGGCTGACGGAGCTATCTCCTTGTCTTTAACAAGTTAAAAAAAAAAAAGCCATTTCAACCTGGAAATAAAACAGTACTATTGAATATTAATGCCCAGAGTCGGATTGGCTATCGGGCATACAGTGCAGATGCCAGGACTTTTAGGGCCAGTTATGATTTTCCTCTATCTTACCCCCAGAGACCAGCCCACATCTTGGAGGTAGTAGCCCATTAATCCTTTTACAATACAGACAGAAAACTGAACAAATCAACATTAGTAGCAGAGCTACACTGTAGCCTAGTGTTTTTCAACCCGTGTGCCGCGGCACACTGGTGTGCCGCAAGACATTGTCAGGTGTGCCGCGGGAAAATATCCAATTTGTATGCCTGTGCGGTCTCTTGCCCAGAAAGTAATGATGTAGTACCCTCCTATACCGATAGGGAGCAGCAACAGCTAGCCAATTGCCTTGTGTTTCGACGAGAGACAAGCGAATTTGTGACGCATTAATGCAGGACGACAGTGAAACAATAAATATGAAAGATGATAAAATACTGTTTTCTTTGTGTTCATTTGATTCCAATTCAAGCTGTTATAACGTCATCTTCAATGTTAAAAACGGTTATAGTAACAATATAACACTTAATTGTTAAAATAAGTGTGTGTGGGGGGGGGTGTCACATTTTCAGCTAGTGGTGTGCCACGAGATTTTTTTCAATGAAAGAAGTGTGCCTTGGCTCAAAAAAGTTTGAAAAACACTGCTGAAGCGAGTATAGGTCCTGAGTCACTTTTGAATACAAATCTTACAAGAATCTGTTTTTAGAATAGATTCTTGTTTATCGTCCCATCCACAGTCATGGTTTCATGAAATAAAATGCACACCTATCCAGAACCCTGCTCAACACACTCATAATACAAGCAGGAACGAAGTAAAAAGCAGCTTTTAGAATTATGAAGCACTAAGAGATTTTTGTGTCATTGAGATATGATTTGAATGAATGAGCCATCAATCACTGTATGCAAAGTGGCGTCGATGCTAAATAGCCATTAGCCAGCAAATGTATGAGGTAGAGGTAAAGCAATGGCAAATAAAATAGCATTATCTAGTAAATTAAAGTCAGCAAAACGTTGCTTTTTATTTAGACTTGATCCTATTTGTGCTATGAGTGATTTCAGCAAGTTTATGGATATGGGTTACTAAGGCTGGGCAATGGTTCAATATCACAAACTATCACGATAGACACCTGATCAATACCAGTAGAAATTGCACTCAAGCTAATATCGATTAAAAAATTCAGGAAGCAAACACAAACATTCTGAGTGCTGTCGGCAGAGGCTACAGTATGTCTTTGGATTTGTGCCATAATTACAACTTAATGCGGATCACAAAAGCAGCTTTTACTACCAAATGAATGGTACTTTTCCTCTTGGTAGTTGTGATTTATTTAATCTTTTATTCTTAATCAATTCAATTCTTGTTCTATTTTAAATGTGTAAAACAAATCCTGAATAATATAAAATGCACATTGTGACTCACCCAGCCCTATAAAGCACCTTATCTTGATAAAGTAATTCCTTAATCTTTAAATCAACCAGTTAATTTGACTTTTTCATAGTTCTTTAAAACTCTTATTTGAGGTTAAAAATTCAGCCTTTTTCCCTGGGTCTTTATTTTGGAGAGGAAAGAAGAAAAAAAAATAGTCAATATATTGTGACATTGACTGATATCCATCCATCCATTTTCCGAACCGCTTTATCCTCACTAGGGTCGCGGGTATGCTGAAGCCTATCCCAGCGGTCTTCTGGCAGTAGGTGGGGTCTACCCTGAACTGGTTGCCATCCCATTTCAGGGCACACATAGACGAACAACCATCCACGCCCACACTCATACCTAGGGACAATTTAGAGTGCACAATCAGCCTGCCATGCATGTTTTTGGAATGTGGGAGGAAACCGGAGTACCCGGAGAAAACCCACGCAGGCCCGGGGAGAACATGCAAACTCCACACAGGGAGGCTGGAATTGAACCCGGTACCTCTGCACTGTGAAGCCGACGTGCTAACCACTGGACTACCAGGCCGCCCATTGACTGATATGTAATACCTATATGCCAGTCCGGCCTTGACTCTATCACACAAACCCAGTTTATCACATATTTATTTTTCAGTCACATCCCAGACAGCAAACTACAAGTTATTGAAAGTACTGCATGTACAGTCAGTGTTATTTTTCCAACAATAAGTCATTGAATAAACATTGAAATGTGACTCTTGACTCTACATCATGTTGCACTACAGTCAAACCTCGGTTTTCGTCCATAATCCGTTCCAGAAGGCTGTTCAAAAACTGAAATTGTTCGAAAACCGAAACCACGCTCTTTAAAAAAAAAAAAAAATGTTTATTGAACACGTCTGCCCACAATGGAAAGCGACACGAGGAAGCGTCACTTCGTCTACCCGAGGAAGCGTCATTTCCTCGTGTAAGGAAGGCGAGAGGAGTTAAGTGGTGAATTCAAGTGCGCTCAGTTTGTTTGAGAACCGAAATTTGTTCGTCATCCGAGGCATAAAAAACTCAAAATTTTTGGTCGAAAACCGAATTGGTCGAGAACCGAGACGTTCGAAAACCGAGGTTTGACTGTATTTTCAAAATTGAAACAATTCTGAATTTTGAAGATTTTTTTTTCTAATATTCTGAACAAAGGAAACACCTGTCCAGAAGCCGTCACCTTATCGTGGTGGAGGGGTTTGAGTGTCCCAGTGATCCTAGGATTTAAATTGTCTGGCGTTTTATACCCCTGGCAGGGTCACCGATGGCAAATAGGTCGTACCAAGACAGACCAAGGACAGCTCAGAGAGTCCTCATGATGAATTAAAAAAAAAAAAAGAATCCAGGCGGAAGGCTACCCTCTCGTTCAATGTACGGGCGCTAAACCGGGGGGCAATAAGTATGCCCATAGCTGTTTTGCGTTTCTCACTGTGGGCAACTCCTGAGTGGAAAAGAGTCCAACCCCTCTCGAGAGGACTGGTACCAAAGTCTAAGCTGTGTGTGGAGCCTAGTCCGACTATATCTAGTCAAAACTTCTCTTCCTTGCACAGTAGCTCAAGCTCTTTCCCTGCCAGAGAGGTGACAATCCAATTCCCTGGAGCCAGCTTTTGTAGCTGGGGACCTGACCGCCAAGTCCGCGCCTTTGGCCGCCGTCCAGCTCACTACGCACCTGACCCCTGTGGACCCTCCTGCAGGTGGGGAGCCCATGGGAAGGGGACCCACATTGTCCTTTCGGACTGAGAACGGCCGGCCCCCATGGGTGCGGGCCTGGCTACCAGACGCTTGGCTTTCACCCCACCTCCAGGCCTGTCTCCAGAGGGACGCTCCAGTATCCCGCTTCCAGACAAGGGACACTTTCAGGTGAGCGGACAAGTCCTGACTGTTGGTGCTTGTGCACCGAATAGCAGTTCAGAGTACCGACCCTTTTTTGAGTCCTGGGAAGGAAAATCTGGAGACTCCGATGTTTTGCTGGGTGACTTCAATGCTCACGTGGGCAATGGCAATGAGACCTGGAAGGGCGTGAATGGGAGGAATGGCCCCCCTGATCAGAACCCGAGTTCTGTTCTTTTACTGGACGTCTGTGCTCATTCAGGATTGTCCATAACGAACACCATGTTCAAATATAGGGTGTCACTATGTGGACTTGACACCAGGACACCCTTGGCTGCAGTTCGATAAGGGTGCATGGGATTTCGCTCAACCAGTCTACGTATGCTTTGTAGACTTGGAGAAGGCATTCGACCGTGGACCCCGGTGGATCTTGTGGGGGGTGCTCCAGGAGTATGGGTTATCAGACGACCTAATAGGGGCAGTTCGATCCTTGTATGGATGCTGTCTGCATTGCCGGCAGTAAGTCGGATTCATTTCCAGTGAGAGTTGGACTCCACCAAGGTTGCTCTTTGTCACTGATTCTGTTCAAAACTTTTATAGACAGAATTTATAACTATAGCCACAGTGTTGACGGTGTGCGGTTCTCTGGTCTCAGTATTTCTTCTAATGATGTGGTACTGTTGGCTTCTTCAGGCTACGATGTTCAACTCTTACTGGAGCGGATCGCAACTGAGTGTGAAGCAAATGGGGTACAAATCATCCCCTCCAAATCAAAGTCCTCAGTTGGAAAAGGTGGAGTGTGAACCATGGATTCCTTGACGGCTAACTGAACGCTTGCAATTTGAACTGTGCTTTGTAGGCGTGTCTCTTCATAGGTGCTATTTTTGGGATGTTGTTTTGCAAAATGCACATACCGGCATTATATACACCTACTGGGGGCATGCCTTTAGCATCCTCTTTCACACCCAACCTTCCCCGTTGAACGTCCGCATGCTGTCCTCAGTTATGTCCGCCTTTCCTCTATATAAGCAGCGTGTCGGCACAACATCAGTCAGTCAAGCAGAGTGCTCATCGAAGTCACACAACATTCACAGATTTGGGGGTTTGGTGCGTACCCAATTCGCCCCACATTTTTCGGCATCACGTGCATTTTGGAGAAAATTTATCGGCTATCCAACAACACACGTCCATGGCTAATTACCTCCTCAACTCACACCACCACATGTTACAGCGAGACACACAGGGAAACCTGAACCTGAGAGGATCATCCCCAGGTTTGTTGTCAGATTTGAAAAAAAAAAAAGGTAATACAAGGGTTTTACCAAAAAGCAAAATACCTCAAGGCATCAAATGTATAAACAAATGAGGATTTTGCAGCAGAGAAATTGCCTGATTACGTTATGATAAACGTAATAATTCATCCCTGTACTAGCAAGCCAAGACGGCAGCAGCATCTCCAGTATCACGAAGCAGCATGTTGATTTCGGATGATGAGGATGTTGGTTATCCAAATACAGGCTGGAGTCAATGAACAGTTCCTTCGAAGGGTTTAATTTGTTTTTCTGCAGTTTACGAATCGATTCGGGCTCCTGAGGGTTTCAGATTTCAGTCAGGAAGCCCAGAAGAAACAAGGTCATGAGATTATATAGAGACAATATGATAATGAGAGGCGGGGAATTGCGCCTCCATGCAAATCCCAGAAACAAAGAAAGTAACGTCATCTGACCCGGTGTGGCTGGAAGAAGTTGGGAGTGGTGAGGTGAGACCAGACCACCACTACCCACCATTTGGTGTGATGGCAGGAACACAGATACTTGAGATAACAGTTCCTTTTTGATGTTAAACATGTCCGATGGAGGGGGGCCCGAAAAGTGGTGGGGGTCGAGGGGCACTAAAGGTGATTGTAAACACAGTGAGCAGGAAATACCTCCAACAACGTTCTACATTCTTTGTTTCTTTCAAATCCAACTAACAGAGAGGAATAATACCTTAACAGAAACTAGTTTAATGCCATACCAGAGCAGGAAAGCTTCGAAACACCAAAGAAACTGCTAATGCACATATTGAAATAATACATTTAAAAACCTTTGAATATTTTGAACATAAAATCTTTGATCCTGAAAATAATCTTGAACCAGATGACCACTTCGATACAAATAATCCTGACTTTGGCTATGAGTATTATACCGATGACCAATGTTCCCTCTAATTTTCCACACGGTGAGCATTCACACAAACTCCCTGAACATCCCTTGGACCACAGTGAGCAATATCAGATGTGCACATGGTGGTCATAGTGGTCTTCACACCTGTCCAAAACCTTAGATTAAAAAAAAGGTACATGATGTAGGTAAGTAACAACAAAATTCAAAGCACCTATACATCAAAACAGAACAAATAATTGAATAGAAATTTGTGACACAAATAAAATCAGCCCTAGTTTGTTACTTTCATTTTAGCATTGAGGTGATTTTCAGTACAATTAAGTAAGTCTCAATGAAATCTGTAACAATACGGTCCCACGTTGCCCATTCATAGATAATGGAAAACATGTCATTTAATCCATTCATCCATCCCTTTTGTAATCCGCTTATCCTCACAAGTGTTGCGGAAGTGCTGAAGCTTATCCCAGCTGTCTTCAGGCAGTAGGCATGGGACACCTTGAATTGGTTGCCAGCCAATCGCAAAGAAGAACAAACATTTGTGCTCACAATAACACCTTGGGGCAATTTGGAGTGTTCCATTAACCTTCCATGCATGTTTTGGGAATGTGGGAGAAAACCGGGGTACTCTGAGAAATCCCACACAGGCATAGGCAGAACATGCAAATTTCACACAGGAAGGCCAGAGCAGGAATCGAAACCTGCACCTCTGCACTGCAAGGCAGACATGCCAGTTGACCTCTATGCCACCCAGGTGGTGGTCCGCGTGTCATCTGCATCAGTAGTGAATGAATGTTTAAGGGCCGATGTATGCTTGAAACCAGGGGGGGGCCAACCAGTCAGAGACAAAGAGCCATTTTTTTTTTTACTGTGTTACTGCAAAGAGCCACATACACATGGGCATCCCGTCCTCGCGCGCATGCGCAAGCACGCACGCACGCACGTGCCCAACCATGCACTCACGAACATATGCACGCACGCCACGATGAGCAACAGCCAGAACGGCCTGAACATGAACGAAAGCAAAAGACACAAACACACAAAAACAAATTTTGTGATCAAAATGTCAACCATTTTTCTTCCAAATATTCCCTAAAACAGCTATTCAACAGGGCTCTTACGGATGCATAACTCAAAACTTCCTAAAAATGTATTTGGTGACAGCAGGCTGTAGTGAATTTATACCAGCAAAATGGAATATCCAATGGCAGATTAATCTCACAGGTAATATCCGCTATTTCAGTGGTGTCAAACATACGGCCCGCGGGCCAGAACCAGCCCCCAAGGAGGTTCGATCAGGCTCGCAGGATCATTTAAAAGCAAAAAAATGCATAAAAGACACGGAATGAATATTTTAATAAGGTGCATTTCACGGAGCATTCGCGAGGGGCCACATTATTTTGATCAGAGTAGAAGACAACATTGTTTTGATCAGAGAAGATGACAACAGCCGCCTCATCTGTCACTGAGACAAGCCCAACACAGCAGACGGTATCAAGGACATGTGAATACTTTATTCTTTACACATTTAATAGCACTCTCCTTAGTTTGTGAGGTGTAGGCAGGGATTACATTTAGATTTTGTATGCACATGAAAAATTCCTTTGTGAGGCTCGTTTAATCTTAAAGTGCATTACTATATTTTTCAATACCAATTACTTGTTAAAGTTTTGTGCCTTTGTACAATCAGTGGGATCAGTTGCAATGCATATATTTGAATGATAAAAGTAAATTGCACATTTGTTTAACCAAATCTAAGGTGCTTCATGAAATCTTTTGTAAAAGATATGTTCATTAAATTTAAACATTTTCCGAATGTTCTTGTGCTTCTTTAGACCAAAACAAAGGGAAGACATATTTTGGTTATTTATAGCAGAGTATGGTATCATTTTAATGGTCCGGCCCACTTGACATCTACCGAGGCCGTATGTGGCCCACAATGTGAAATGAGTTTGACACCCCTGCACTACTTGTTGTGAAATTGTAAAATCTTGACCAGAAATACCTCATCTTGCAAGCTGTAAAGTCAAAGTATATAATATTAAGTCCTGCCACTTGAAGAACTTTTACAAGCCACTTAAATATGTCAAAATGATTAAAATGGATCATGCATTAATATAATCACAAGAATGAAACTCTGTAACTGAACAATATCTAAACATATTTAATTGATTTATAGTCACTGCTCCATGTGCCCCACTTTTAGGAGGCCCTTTTTTGAGATTTGCATATGGAATACATCAGGGGTGCCCATTACGTCGCTCGCCATCAACCGGTAGATTGCAGACTGGTCCCAAGTCGATCGTGAGTGGTGTAGAGGAGAAAAAAAACAACCATTTGTGTGTCTTTGTGCATGTTAGTAATATTTTTTGTGTGTTAATGTACACTGCACCCTAATTATCCTATCAGTCTCATTTTCACAAAAAGTATTAAAAAACTAAAATAAAATAAAGCAGATACATCTTTAACCTACGGTGGCGCATGAACTGCGTCATCGGAAGTTGTTAGCGCTCAGCAGTCTGCAATTGCAGCTTGTGATCAGAGCTGTTGTGCTATATCTTTTAGCGTTATCATTATTCTCATTCAGAGTTTGTTTCGTGTACAATTCACCGAGGGCACGGGTAAAGAATAGGAATCTAGAGGGCCGAGGGAAGCACTTTAAAACGGTGCGTGTGAGCTACGATAGTTAACAGGCTGCAAAAGTGCGGCGCATGCCTCCGTGTCAGCCTGTTGCTCATCATGGTGTGTATGTGCGTGCGCAAGCGCGGTAACGGGTCGATCGCAGGTTGGTTGATCGAAAAGTCGATCTTAGGTCCAAAAAGTCATCAATATGCTGTAGGCTTTGAGATACCGAAGCTACAAGCAAGCCCCTTCATGCAATGCAGCAAGATGCCCCCCCCCACCACCACCCTGTGGTGGGTTGACGGTTTTGTAATGGAGTGTCAGATTTCTTCTAGTCATGAAACGTGAGATCTGTGTCTGTGTGAAATGGTATTTCAATGTCATGTTTGCCTCGACGTGATATACCTCAATGATGTGTGAAAAATGAACAAAATGATTCTGAAACAGATCTGAGTCAGAACGTTATTTTGTAGAGTCACATTTCCTAATATCTCCATTTTATATTCAAGAACTGTACACAATGTTAAAACAAAAAAAAACTTTCAGGGCTTGAGGTATAGGTTTGTGTCCTGTTACCACTATGTGCTACATGCACTGAGTACGTTAACATAGGTCAACAGCAAGCCAAACTCAAATCTTCATGAGCCAGGAAACCAAGCATCTTGCTCCTTTATTTCGGTCGTCTTGACAGCATACAGAACAACTGTGACATCGCTTGATGAAAATGTAGAGTGAAACGAGCACTCATACGGGGGTGATGTGACGTCGGCTCATGGTATTGTCCAAATAATGGCTGCACTTTTGAGGTAAAGATAAGTCATTTTTGAAGGTTGTTTCACTTTTAACCCCTCAAACTGTTCGGTGGCATGAGACCTAGCCATACATATATATTTTTCTTCTGTATGAATAACAAAATGAGTGTTGTTTATGACTCTCTATAAGTAACTCTTAACTCTATCTGTCTGATATTGTTTATTGCGTGTATATAGAGTGAAAAAAATGTTGTACATTGTAATTAGAAATTTGAAAAAGTTAAAAAGTCACAAAAACTATGAAAAATGTTGACGTAACAATTTATAACAAACAACCAGCAACTACTGTACAAATTTGATAACAAGAATGAAGAACAAACACTTAACTTTTTTTTTTTTAAACAAGCTAAACAAATAGGCATAGTGAGTTTGTGGCAGATTGCCTTCTCACATCTGCCACAAAAATTTGAAGCTCGAAGTGCCTTCTCGCAGTAGCTACACTGCTTCCGCTTCGCAGGTCCTCTTTGTTCCGCCGCTGCTCCAGCCTGCTGTGCAGCTACACCTGGAGCCCTCTTTGCCCTCCTTGTACATTCGAGCTCAGTGAGGGCCATTCGCACCTCACTGAGAAAAGCCACCTTTTGTAAAAAATTTTTCTCATTCCATCTGGGATTGATGGAAATCAACAAAAGCATTGAACAAAGAAATGTCAATCATGTGGTAGAAGAGGCACATGGGCCACCTTTGTGTTCGCTTCCGGGTTGTGTAAGAGATGCAGGCCTGCAAAACAAAACATCAGATGACAACACAGCTTTATAGAACACGTGCTGGAGACGATCCCAGACAAAACTTGTGCTTACTTGGTCCAGGTGATCCACTGCACCCTTGCATTTGTTGGAAGCCAAAATAATTTGTGGCTTTTGTTTTGGACCCTCCTCCAGCTATGGTTCACGATGTTTCGTCCAAGTAGGACACCAGGGCCATGGTTTTGGTGAATGCAAAAACACTGGACTTCACCTTTCTGTTATGAAGCCGCAGGAGCTGTGGAGGAAGCTCTGGCTCGTTTTTTTCCTGATGGTCCCAACCAGTGTTATTTTTCTTCCCGCTGGCTAAACAAAAAAAGTTGTCCATGGTGATTGTGTGCCCCTCCAAAGAGTCACACAGTCTGAGGACTGTCTGCATGCCCATGTTTTTAGTGCACTCTCCTCCTGGAGGCTTCCAGACACACACCTCCAGCTTCCAGGCATAGGAGGTGTTGACATCGCATAGCGCCCACATTTTGATGCCATACTTCGCTGGCTTGGAGGGGATGTATTGCTTGAAAGAGCAGCGGCCCCTATAGGTGACCAGCTGCTCATCCACATAGACATCCCTCCCCAGGTTGAAGGATTTTTTGGTCCAGGCTGCTCCATTTGCCCCACAGCTCAGCGAGTGGCGACAACTTGGTTGTAATGCTGATGTTGAGGCCTGCGCAGTTTGTCATCAAAACGCACGGCGCGGTTGATGTGACAGAACCGCCCGTGCGTCATTTTTGCGCAAACCTCTGACGCCTCATTTTCGCGTCCCAGAGGCTGATTGTCGCCTCATTGTGAGAGCGATGCACCCCAGCCAAAATTAGCAGCTCCAAGTAAGCCCGGAATTCACCTTTTGTCAAGGTTGACCAACCTGTTATTGTCCGGAGTCCCTGTAGGTTGGTGTTTTCAATACAGTAATCAGATCCTTTTGTCCTGGGTACGACGTTAAATGGCATCCAACTGGTCCTCCAGGTTGGGGGTTGGGCGTGAGGTTAACAACCTCACCCTGTAAAACAAAAACCTGTTACAGAAACGACGAGAGGAAGCCATTCCGGTAAAACACGGCGAAGAAGAGACGGCACATCCTTGGATGTATCTATGACGGGGCCGGGTGAAATCCAGCAGGAAGCCCGACCCCTGATGACCCCTATCTTTGGAACCAAAACCAACACCAGAGTAGGCACCTGGAATGTGCGCACAATGTTCCAGTCTGGTCGCATGGACCAGGTGCTGAAGAATATGAGGGACTATCGCCTGGACATCTTAGGCGTTAGTGAAACGAGGTGGACGGGGCAAGGGCGCCTCATGGTTGATGGAGGAACTTTTCTGTACTCTGGGAAGCAAGACCACCATTCCCATGGCCCGCCCCCCATCATGCAGACATTTTATACAGGCACCATTGAGAGCATCCTGTCCAGCTGTATCACTGTGTGGTATGGTGCTTGCACTGTGTCCTGCCAAAAGACCTTGCAGCGCACCGTGAGAACAGCTGAGAAGATCATTGGTGTCTCTCTGCCCCCACTCGTGGACATTTACTACTCCCGGCTGACCCGCCATGCCATCCGGATCGCAGGCGACCCCACACACCCATCCCACAGCCTCTTCAGCCTGCTGCCGTCGGGAAGGAGATTGCAAAGTCTCCGTGCCAGAACCAGCAGGCTCAAAGACAGTTTCTTCCACCAGGCGGTCAGGAGACTCAACTCCCTCCGTGCTCTGCCCAAACTCCCCACCCTCTGCCTCTGCCCGACCCCTGCCTCCTGTCACAGACTATGACCCTCCCCTCATTATCCGTCATCTGCATATTGCATATTGCACAATGCACTACGTCACTTTTATCCTCAATAGCCTCAAGTGCCATTGTTTTATGCTGCTTTTATTGTATATATCGTCTTTTATTGTATATATCGTCTATATGTTTATACTGTTTTAGACTACATTGTCTTTCACTGTTTGCTGAGGATTGAGAGAAATAAATTTCATCCATGCTACATGTCAATGTATGCATATTTGACAATAAAGTTGAACCTTGAACCTTGAAAAGAGGAGGCTCCGGAGCTGGAGGATGGAAGACGAGGAGTACAGGCGCTTGGACAAGGCAGTGAAAAAGAGTTGCAGGAAGGATAAAAGACAGTGGCTCGAAGAGAAAGCAAGAGAGGCACAGGAAGCAGCAGAGAACAACAACACGACGACCCTATACAAGATCGTGCGGGAGCTAACCAACTCCAGGAGCAGCTCTAGCGTGCCAATCAAGAGCAAGGATGGCAGGACACTCCTAAGCGACGAGGAGCAAGAAGCAAGATGGCTGGAACACTTCAGGGAGGTTCTCAACCAACCAATGCCTCCCGTGCTCTTCAATTTCGATCAAGAGACACCAGCTCCAGCTCTAAACATTACATCGGAAGAGATATCCGAGACTGAGGTTGCCAGAGCAATCAAGGGCCTTAAGAACAACAAGGCACCGGGACTCGATGAGGTAGCTGCCGAGCTGTTGAAACATGGCCAAGACGCTGTTGTGGAGAGCCTTACCCACCTGTTCAACCTGATTTGGCATGCTGAAGAGGTTCCTGCCGACTGGAGACGTGGGGTCATTGTCACGCTGCCTATGAAGGGAAACCTCGTTGACTGCAATAACTGCAGGGGCATTACACTGCTGTCAATCCCCAGCAAAGTATTCTGCAGTGTTCTGCTACATCGCCTTAAAGACGAAGTGGATAACATCTTGAGGGAAGAGCAAGCCGGCTTCAGGAAGGGAAGGTCTTGCGCCGAACAGATCTTTACTCTTCGAAACATCATAGAGCAGTGCCAAGACCTTCAGACACCACTCATGATCAATTATATCGATTTCAAGAAAGCCTTCGACAGCATCCACCGGGAGTCACTGTGGCAGATCATCCAGCTGTATGGTGTACCCCTCAAGTACATCAACATCTTCAGGTCATTGTACCACAACTCAACTTGTAGTGTCAAAACCAACAGTGGCACAACTGACGATTTTGACATTGACACTGGTGTAAGACAGGGTTGCACCCTGTCACCTCTACTCTTCATCATCATAATTGACTTTGTGATGAGGAAGTCCATCACAGGGGCAAAAGTTGGCATCAAGTGGGGAGGGAACAGACTAGCTGACCTGGAATTTGCGGATGATTTGGCTCTGTTAAGTCACACCCAGCCCGCACTCCAGGAGTTGACCAATAATCTGCATGAGCACGGATCCATCCTGAGGATCTCATGGAGAGACCACATCACCAACGAGGATGTCAGGAGTAGCTGAATTGTCAGACATTGTCTCTGAAAGGAGAAGGAAAATGATTGGCCACGTACTCCGACTGCCAAGAGAGAGACCGGCAAGTGTGGCCATGGACTGGATGCCAGAGGGTGGAAAGAGGAAGAGAGGTAGGCCAAAGAAGACGTGGAGACAGACTGCCAAAGAAGACCTCAGTGAGATGGGTGTCAGCTGGCATGGAGCAAGAAGGGTTGTCAGTGACCGGAACAGATGGAGGAGACTCGTCGCCCAATGTTCCAAATAGGAGCGGGCGGAACTAACTAACTAACCAATCAGATCCTTCAGTTCATCCGGGAAAAAAAAGGGTGAACGCCGACTCGGGGATGCTAATTCTGGCTGTTGCAAACAACGTTGCGCCCGGCGAGGGGATGGAAGACGGGACATAATGTCCCGCAACCTTGTAGCTTGGCGACCAAAAAAAATTGTGGTTTTTGGATGGCCAATTGGTTGGTTGGTCGTCCTCCTCGCCATCGTCCTCCTAATCCTTCTCTTCGTCGTCCTCCTCATCCATGACACGCTCCTCAGACTCGTCCTCCTCATTGGACCTATGAGGGGAAAAATCCTCATCAAACTCCTCCTCAGATGTTATGATGGAAGAGTCAGTTGAACTGATCTCATCCATATCTAATATTGCCTGTCGTGCGGCTGCAGTGGAAAAGCGTTTTGCCATTTCTGAGTGTTGGTGGTGGAAAAAATCTTCAAATGAGCCGGCAATATAAATTGACTTTGGAATGCACCAATCCAATGGGATGCAGTCGTAGGGGAAACAAAATCCAACACAGACCAATCAGGGTTAAGATTCAAAACAACAAGGATCTTATAAACTGACTTTGGAATGCACCGATCCAATGGGATACAGTCGTAGGGGAAAAAAATCCCAACACAGACCAATCAGCGTTAAGATTGACAGATGATGTTTTCAATCCGTGCACGGACATGGTTGGCGTACTTTTGGTGCGTTTACGTGCATCAAGTTCCCGTACTCCTCCGACATGTAGTTGAAGATCTTTCGACCAATGTAAAACTTGATTTTCAAAAAATAACACGATTTTCAAAAAAAAAAAACCCCGTCCAGCCAGTAATGCTCATTGCAATGCATGATATTCGTTTGCGCGTGCTGCAATCTGAAACATGACACACACGCGCCTGCACGTGCCACACACGCCCAGGGCACTGTGCATGCGTGTGCACAAATGCACATTGCGCGTTCTATTTGCGTGCAAACTAGAAAAAAGACTGACGAGCCCATCAATTCAAATGGTCGTACGGACACAAACGTGGCTGTTTTGCCTGTGCTCAGTGCGCGTGCACCAGCGCGTTCACGTGCATCACGTGACCACACAGCCGGCCCATGCATTGCGTAACCGCTCGACCAATTCAAAATCCAATTTTCCCAAAATAACACCTGCTTTTCAAAAAAAGCGCCCAGCCAGCAATGCTCTATAAACTGTATTACATTGGTTTGCATGTTCGTGTGTTTATGTACAATATACGCGAGTCGTACTTCTAATGTGGTTGCACGAATGAGCTGAGCCTGTCTAACTTGCAGCTCCTTCCAGATGCGCAAGACCATACATTCAAATGTGCACAAAATGGCGGATATGTACTGCTTTGATGTATTTGATCAGTACTGTTCTATGTGACGCGCACGTACGATCACATCCATACACAGATGCACATCGACATCTCTAAACAAACGAGGCCGTTTATTTGATTCAAAATGGTGTTTGCCTGTGACGCAATGGCTGACAGGAGAAATATCTGTTAGGCTCTTGCGCAGTCTGGTGGAAAAGTGAATTAAAAAAACTAGTTGCACAATTCTCTCTGATCGCTTTCGTGAGTCGTCAGTGATGTGATTTTTGCGGAAATTGCGAGAAATGCATGATAAAACACCAGGTTTACAGTATATTGAAAATTGGCATTTATAATGGGTGTCAAAATGGCAAATTTTGACATTTTACTGCCACGATGTAATATATACCAACTGTAACGTTCAAAAATGTCAATCGAGGTGTCAATTAGAACTGTGACCCTTTTTGACATCCTATGCAAAATTTCAGCTTTGTGGGGTTATTTTTCACTGTTTTGGGCTATGATGTCCAACTGTCCAACAGTCCAAAATATGTTCAAATATTGTAAACTCCTGCATCAGGGCTAGAATAAACAGATTCAAAACATGCATTAGCTTCTTGTAAATAAATACAACACAAATTGTCCAGTGCCAAACAACAGACATAAATGCAGCTCTCAACGATAATCAAGGCGCTATCGCGATCCTTTCACATGCTAATTAGCTCGTTAGCACGAGCTTAGCGGCATCGTTACTTTCGTACGCAGTGCTCCGAGTTAACAAGTTTCAGGGACGACATTTGAGAGAAATCGATCTCCCAAACAGATTCCTAAATACCTCTACACACAATCAGACTTACAGACATTGCTTTTGAAGGAGTACAGAAAGAGAATATAACGCAGGAGGACCAATTAGAACAACCACAGTCAGGCTTTCTGCAGCAACTCGTCTGACGACGTCTGTTACCCACAATGCATTGCGATTATTGGATTGAGATTTTAAACACAATTACCTTTAACATGGAGAAACATGAATTATGATGTTTCAAATCAAGAAATGTTATGAACCCCTTTTTTTCAACCTTTATGAAATGTCCCGAAACTTTTACTGTGGGCAGAACAGTTTGTGAATAGAGGAATTATTGGCTTCTTTGTCCAGGAAGAATTCCTCTTTATACTGACACCAAGTGATCAAATGGAAGGACTACAGATTAGAATGTTTTGTGGGTGATTGCTGTAGTACACAGAATCCCCCATTATAACTAGAACACAGTTCGTTACAGTCCAACGTCTTTTTTGTGTCTTTTTTATGCTAAAACAACAAAAAGTGTTATTCGTCAGGAGGCACCTCTTGTTCCCGGGGGCTCCTAGGCTTTCAGGTTTAGGGGTGTTGGGCTCAGAGTCAGGCAAGATAAATTCCACCGATTTGTACATTTTAGCGTAACACCCACATTTATGAAATAGAAGCATCACATTTTTTGGTCTGAGACTAAACCATCAAATATAATAGAAGCTATTTAGATCTTAATGTAGGAGACTGGACTGTTTCAGAATTCACTATGTTATGTATTCCTTTGTTGTATGTTCACAAACACCATATAATTTATTTTGGGATTTTCTCGCTGGAGTTTCTGTTTTGGTGCGTTATTATCGATTTTCTTAGTGCCTTCGAAGCTAGTATTAATTTACGTTTTTCTCAGGCGGTCTTTGAACGCCTCTCGAGCCCTTAAGTAAAGAGAAGGCACGTTGTCTGAGAGAGACGTGTCTGTATTTGTTTGAGAGTTTTAAAACAATAAAGTGTACGTTTAAAAAACAACAACGCTGCAACTCTGTTTGTTTCGGAGCTGCAACATTAAGCCACAGAAAAAAAGGAATGAATTGGATTTGGAACACAAAACATATCGGAACCAGACTAATTCTGGGGAAAGACATCTCATTGTGATACAGTACATGAGCATTTCTATGTACGCAAAGTATGCATTCGTTTTCTGGAGTAAACGACCACCCCAAAAAAAAAAAATCACGAATCTGGATGTTGGGATTGTATGATTGCCTTTTGCGACTGGGCCAGTGGAGGGCAGTACAACACTGGACCTTTACATGAACGCCTCACGAGCCGAACGTAGAAGCGTATGCAGCGATGGCTGTTTGAAAGTGCTCTATAAATACAGTTGAGTTGAGTTGAGTTGAGAGACCACGGACATGTATTCACACTTTTCACACTACTATCCAATTTGCGTCACCCTCTCTTTGTCTCCTATTGGGAGCAACATTTTCTTTATAGCATTTTCATGTTAATATGAGAACATATGTACATGACATGCTAACTGGCTTCTCTCATTCCAATTCAAACAGGACAGTGGTTCTGTCTGTGAACAACCGAAAGCTTTCTTAGCTAGAAAGAAAATGTCAGCTAACTCTTACATAACAACATATATAACCATTAGAATTTAAACACAGGACAATGAGTAATGGTGATTTCAATATTGGTGTTGGGCTTGATGTTAGAAGTTGGGAAACTCAAGCTGCTTGGAGATGGTCTCGTAGCCTCTACCTTGAACATGCTTGTCTATAATTTTCTCTCCAATCTTCTGAGGCAACTCTCTCCTTTATTTCCTGTGGTCCTTTTTTGGCACGTGACTACTTGTCCATCCATCCATCCATCCATCCATCCATCCATCCATCCATCCATTTTTGAAACTGCTTGATGCTCACAAGGGTTGCTGGGGGTGCTGGAGCCTACCTAAAATGGAATCTCTAGCAAGATGTGCAGGGTGTCCATAAAGTCTCTTTACCATTTCAAAAATGTATTAAAAATGCAATTGATTAAATATTTTATTCAGATTTGTTCTATTGTATTCAGTGTTTATTAAAGTTTTTTATCACACTGCATTTGTGTGTTTCAGGGAACCTGTTTGTGAAAGAGGTGATGTTGAATGAACCTCTACAAAATTTCTGCAAATGTTTACCTTGATCTTTTAACTGAATATGTGGCACCACAACTGAATTACCTTCAACCAACCATCATTTTTCAGCAAGATGGTGCACCACCACATTGGGGGCTGCATGTTCGTGGGTTCCTCAATCAAACATTTCCAGACCGGTGGATTGGAAGGGATGGGCAAATTCCTCGGCCGCCACGTTCAACAGATATCACTCCCCTGGACTTCTTTCTATGGGGCTGTGTTAAAGATATAGTGTGTCGAACAAAGATAAGGGACATTACTGACCTAAAGCAAAGGATTACTGATGCCATTGCCACAATTGATGAGGCTATACTACAGCGAACACGGCAAGAAATCGAGTACCGTCTTGATGTGCTTCGTGCAACTAATGGTGCCTATGTAGAAATGTATTAAAAGAGGTAAAAAAAAAAAAAAACTTTAATAAACGCTGAATACAATAGAACAAATCTGAATAAAATATCTAATCAATTGCATTTTTAATACATTTTTGAAATGGTAAAGACAGTTTATGGACACCCTGTATTTATTATCTGGCTATACCAAAATCAATAAAGCAACAAAATGCAATATTATCTGGAAAAACAATAGTCCACGACATCAAAAAATCTGAAATTGTAAAAGAATATAAAGAATGTGGATTCCAGGCAATTGATTTGATAGGTTTAAACGCCGTACAAAAAATTAAATAGTTCAAGTCTTTCCTGGTTGAAAATAATAGCATCTGGTTCCGTGTCTCCAAAGGTGTCTTCAAGAAAATGGGAGTTAGTAAATGTGCCCCTCGGTGTGATCTTATTGTTGATAAACTGACAGTTCTTTCTCCTTTCATAAACAAGTCCTACTAAGCTGGCAACTTATGTACAACCACAATTTTACACTACATCAAACACCAAGATGGAACAGCAGATGTATTCTATACATGAGAAAAATCAATCTTTTTGCTAACTTGGATGGATTAAGGTGTGTGGTCATTCTGCCATCTAGTGGATGGTCAGGGAAACTGGATCTCATTTGCACATTTTTGTGCCCTTCACCAAAGCACATGTCAAAGATCTGAATTTTCTCCGATTTTTAAAGCAATTAGCACCAGATTTAGAACATGGAGCGACTCAATATTTCAAATACTTCATCAAAACGTCTTAGAAAAAAAAACCCCATTCCAAACAAAACTCTCAGAAAACATCTAGAGTTTAGACATCGTTTAGACTAAACAATCACTTCTTTCCTGTAAAACTAAATAAAAACTTAACCACCCCAAATTTTGGGGGGAATTCAAGTTAAAAAAATTGAACTTAATATTGGAAAAATTCGTCGTAAAACAAAAGAAATACACTTTGAAATTCTAAATGAAATGTATCCTTCCGGTAAACTGCTTTGGAAAAGGTTTAAGACTTTTCAAAACATCTGTATTCTTTGTGAGGACTTGAAACGACAGAGCATCGGCTTTACCATTGCATCTACACAAAGACATTCTGGGATGACCTTTGGGACTGGCTGTCTTCAAGAAGCCAGCTTCAAAACATTTTGGAATAGCACAACATTGTATTTGGTTGTGATCGGAAGACTGAAAGTAAAAATGTGATGAATAATGTGTGTGTGTTGGTGGAGGGAGGGGTTCTGTTTTTTTCTTTTTTTTTTGCTAGCTGGTGCCTTGTAAACTCCACTTTAATTGTATTGCCTTGTGTTAACTCCCAAGATGTTTGAACAATTTGTTGTAATTAAAATTAAATGTTCATGGAAACAGAGATGCCAAGGGCTTGTGGCCTCTTGAGACTGAAAAGGGAGAAAATCTGGCTTTGTGCAGCGGTCCCCAACCATCGGGTCCGTGGCTTGGGTTCCAAGCTGCGCAGAGACAGACCCATCTCTCCATCCATTTTTTGATCCACTTATCTTCACAAGGGTTGCAGGGTTTGCTGAAGCCTATCCCAGCTGTCTTTGGGCAGTCGGCGGGGGGACACCCTGAACCGGTTGCCAGCCAATCGAAGGGCACACAGAGACGAACAACCATCCGCACTAACACTCACACCTAGAGACAATTTGGCGTGTTCAATGAGCCTGCAGTGCATGTTTTTTGGAATGTGGGAGGAAACTGGAGTACCCGGAGAAAACCCACGCAGGCAGGGGGAGAACATGCAAACTCCACACAGGAGGCTGGAGCCGGGATCGAACCCACAACCTCTGCACTGTGAGTACTCTGCAGCGAGAGGACTTGTAGCACTGCTATCAGCAGATTCAGAGCAATAGCACTACTGTTGAAACACAGAGACTAGCAAAGTAAAACAGAGACACACAGATGAAAAGCAAAACTAGTCAGGCCCTCGCCTTGAATTTCAAATCAGAAGCATCAATCGCAGTGAAAGTAAATCACTCACATATTTATTTTTGACTTTTCTAATCAATCAGTTTCCTAACACGTCTCTGAGTTTAAATCCTTCACCAGCTTTCAAAATGTTTGTCAATGGTGCAATATTTTCTTTCAGTACATGTTTGAACTTCCTACTTCTGCCATGAGGACAATCCCCTGAGCCTTTGAGGTGAATCGCTTGTTGAAGGCCCAGGTGGATGGTGAGATGCTGCACTACGGTCGAGTGGAAGGCCTTTGGTCCAACACCTCCATGATGCCCTGATGCAGATTGTCTTTTTCCCCTCAGTGAGATGCTGTGCCGGAACCCAAGAAGGCCACTCCCTTTTGGAATCTGATAAATACGGTACTGTACTTTCTCATGGACAGGAAACACTTCAGAAACATTTCAGTATAGTTCCCAATTGGCATTTATCTATGCATCTGTTTTCCACCGCTTATCCTGTTTAAGGTTGGGGGTTTGCTGGAGTCGAGCCCAGCTGAATTTAGGCAAGAAGCAGTCATTGATCCAAGTCAGCATCTTCAATTAACCTAACATGGGTGTTTTTGGACCGTGGGAAGCTATTGTAGCTCAGGAAAACCAACACAAGCACATTCAAACTCCACAATGAAAGGCCTGATTTGATTTTCGCACCCAGAAACAAAGACTCTGATTCACGGCGCTACAACATGCTTTATTCAATTGAGAAACAAAAAAAACAAACCTAAATCGGCAGGCGTGAATATAAAATTTGGTCATGTGGTGGATTAAAAGCATAAATACAAGACACCGTTCTTGTCATCAATATCCCCAAATTCCCAGTGTCGTGTGCTTCCATGCATGTGTGGTTTTTGCTGATGATACATGCACAACAAAACAATGGAGTGTGAAAATGTCAGAGTTAAATTGTTGGGATTTGAATTTAGCTCTCAATTTTAACATTGTCAAAATTAAATTGTATCTAGACAAGGTGCTATTTCACAGAGTTGATCACATAGTGTTAGAATAACTCAACACAGATATCACGATTTAAGCAACGCTGCACAAAAAAAATGGTGCATTGAAATTATTCTTATTTCATCAAATGGTTGCACAAAATAAAATAATCTGGATTTAGATTTTTTTTTGAAGTAAATGTTTAAATCTCGGTCCGGTGGTCGACTGCTTAGCGCAGTGGTTCTCAATTATTTTCTGTCATGCCCTCCCTAAAGAGAGGAAAACATCTTGCGCCCCCCCCCCCCCATGACTGTCTTCGGCATGAAGCCGGCACAGCTGGCCTTGTGTCGGCAATGGCATAACGCATGTGGGCCGAACACGGCCCAGGCGTGGCAAAGGAGGCACTGGCTTGACTCTGGCAAACCAGATGAGGGCCAGTTGTGGCGTGAAGTATTTGGGCCAGAAATCAATTTCCAACTCCGGCCCGAATATGGCCAGCCAGAATTGAGCCACTCCTAAATACACTTTCCGATT
>NW_017806059.1:3214323-3215737 GCF_001891065.2 Hippocampus comes | reverse complement strand
CCTTGAGTGTCTTGAAAGACGCTTATAAATGAAATGTATTATTCTTATTATTATAAGATATTTCAAGGGTTATTTTTACTGACCATTCATTGTTCATGACATGTACAAATGTTTGTTTTCCGAACACACTATCCATTCTTGTTTTCTTGCAGTTCTAACAGCCGCTGTGAGACCTAACACCTTAACGTCTTGGGCCTCAGACCAGGAAATTGATGTCACAATCACAAGATGGCTACATCTGGCTCCTGATCGGGATGGTGACAGGAAGGAAAGCATGAGAAGAAAAGAGTGCATGGAGAGCGCAACAATTTGATGGATAGAAAAATACCGTTCAAGAGGAAGCTGCATCCCAATTTGGACTTTGTGTTCACTGTTAAATAAAGAAAAGTGCATTTTTCCAGTGTATGTGGAGTTATATGTGAGGTTCGCAAATTATGACAATAAACATATTTTTATAACAGTTGTTTTTGAGACTTTTTTTTTTTAAATGTGGGTCAAATATGGCTCATGAAAGATGTGGCTTAGTTGAGGTTGAATTAAGGCTGATATCAGGAACCTGTTCTGGCCCAGCTTCGGGCCGGAGTAGGGCCGGATATGGTTATACAATGCGGCTCAGATCCGGCCCGAATGCGGCCCGGATCATGGATGCCAGACCCGGGCCACTGCAGGACCGTCATTCATTGCGGTATGTGGGCCGAGTGTCGTGCCGTGTCCGCGCCAGAGCTGGGCCAGACCAATTTTGCTGACTGGGTCTTTTCTTAGCCGCGACCCTCGTGAGGATAAGAGGATTAGAAATATGGATGGAACTCTTGACCTTTTACTCATCTGAAAGTCATGTGGGAGTTAAAAAGGCACTCCCGCAGACAGCAACTTGAACACTCACTTTTTGTTACATTTATTGGAAATTCTTTATTAGTGTAATAGTAACAAAAAAAATAGCACAACAAAAACAAAAATAATTTCAATGCCTTATTTCACTCATCAAGACAGCACTTTCATAATTTGGAATAGGCACGTCACCGGGATTTTTTTTTTCTCTCCCACGGTTTAAAGGCTTGACTGATTTGTGGGGGTGCTGAGAAAAAAAAATCAATTTTCATTCCTTCACTTGAGAGGTTCTCTCGTTTTTTTCTTTCCAATAAACTTATGGCATGCACCACAAGCATGCATACGCAACTGAAAATGTGGAGTAAAAGTTTTTGACTGGCAAACTTGTTCGAAAGTATTTACAAAGTACATTCGCACGTATTGATAACATCTAGGCCAGGGGTGTCAAAGTCAAATGGACGGAGGGCCAGATAAAAAAAATTGCTACAAGCCGAGGGCCGGACTGATCGAATGTTCATTGAAAATTTTAAAAATGACCACATATTGTTTATTGAACCAAATTTAATTGACTGAAAACCTAACAAAT
>NW_017806059.1:3210891-3214011 GCF_001891065.2 Hippocampus comes | reverse complement strand
TTCACTTCTTTGAGGCTGAGGCTGATACTCGGTGGTGTCTTAACTTTTCTACAAGTTCATCAATATTTGGGGTCAGGCTCTGAGCTGAGCAAATCCTCAACATTGAGTGAGGGTGTTCAGCAGTAAATCGACTTCTGTGTGATGTTTTGTTCAGCTTCATCAAAGAAAATAGTTGTTCACACACGTATGTGCTGCCAAACTTTCGACAACGTTTGAGCAGCCTGGATGCGCAGCGGGGCCACTGTGTCGGGGGGGAAAGGGGCAAACTGCGCAGCACGCACTGCCGTATCTTTGCAGAAACACTGCAATTGTGTTTCTGCTAATGCTCACGTTTAAAAAGAGTTGCTTTTTTTCGGGGTAAACTTCGTCACAAACTTTAAGTATACCGTTTTTAATGAAATCCCCCTTCCCCCTCCATGTCCATGTTCTTGTTTTTGTTCGCGTGTTTCGTTTCATGATGTCGTCTCAGATTACACTATTTCAATCGCGACACACTTTCTCCGCACAGAAGACACACAGGTTTTCCAGCTACGTCCATGAACATGTACTTCGACTCCCACCTTGTTTGAAACCCCCGGTTCTCAGTGTCCACCTTCCGTTTTGCCATTTTTGATGGGTATCTGAAAGCTAATGTCACTGTTATGGGAACGACTGCTAGACTAATAAATATTTAAATAAAGCGGCCGACTGCTTGGCGCGTCACCGTTGCATTGTGGGAAATGTAGTATTGGTGCGTGTAAAAGATCTGCGGGCTCTCGGCTTGCTGCGGTCTGCGGGCCGGTTCTAATAATAAATCAATATCATCCCAGGGGCCACTGAAAACATTCTCGCGGGCCGGATTTGGCCCGCGGGCCGGCACTTTGACATATATGATCTAGGCAAAATGCAAAAAACATACCATATGTGCGAAAATGTATGAAGTAAGTCATTTTGATAGTTTTATTATGCCTGCAAATGCATGATTTTTTCCCCCCATAATGCCACGGGGCATTGAAAAAATTGCAATGTTCTCAGCATTCAGCCTACATTTTTTTATCAATACATTTCAACTTTGCAAATACATTCGAACGTGTTTCACAATATGTTTGAACGTGTACTAAATCAAAAATGAAGGCGCAAGTCACTGAGACACTCACACTCGTCCTCCCAACATTCAAACACACGGGCTACAGCTGCAGCACAAACACGGGAACACATTTTTCAGATGGGGACATAGCATCCCCTAGCGTTGGTGTATCTCCGTGCATCTTTTGGAACGTAGAAAAATATAGTTGTTGTAGATTTGTTGAAATATAAATGTTCCTGATGACGAACGATCTCCTTGATATATCACTCTGTTTTGGGATGCTTATTCGGTTTTTGGCTGTCGTTGAACTGTCTTGAACCTCCATCTGTGTTGTTCTGAATGTTCTAGAAATGTTCCTGAAAACAGAAGGATTTACAGAAAAAAGGACAATGTGGAAACGGCGAGTTTCACCAGCTGATTGGACTTGCCAAAATATTCTCCCTCTGAACTACATCTTATGACCAAAACATCCCACTTCTCTCTGTGCTCATACATTTATTTTAGGATTGCTTGATGATGTTTATTTACACAACTTGAGAGCACATAATTGTTTTTATTGAACGCTGTACTTCATTATCAGCGGGGGTGCGACGCACAGTTGCTACCCAGGGCCGAATCAGGTCAAAAAACGCTCATCAACACGGGTGGAGCCGGTGTAGCTGATAATTTGTTATGTGTGGAGTTTCATGAATTTATTTCGCTCTTGGCTAAAATGCACATCAAACTTCTTTTGGATGCTCAGGCCCATCATGGGATCTGCCCCCCTTTTTTGCACTCACCTGTCATTATAGCTGAGTGCTTCATCTATTTTTCTTGTTTTACATAACAGTGTACACGAACAGAAGTGAAGGGAAGACAATTTCAACCGTCAGCCCAGAAGTGCCCCACGTGTCGATCATGGACTGCAGACCTTTAAGTAGACTTAAACATCCATCCATCTATTTTCTGATCCGCTTTATCCTCACACAGGTCGCGGGCATGCTGGAGCCAATCCCAACTCTCTTCGGGCACGAACAACCATCCGTCCTCACACTCACACCTTGGGACAATTTAGAGTGTTGCATTAACCTGCCATGCATGTTTTTGGAATGTTGGAGGAAACCGGAGTATCTGGAGAAAACCAACACAGGTACGAGGAGAACATACAAACTCCATACAGGAAGGCCGGAGGAAACCTGCACCTCTGCACAGTGACGCCGATGCGCTAAGATATGGACAGAACTGATTTTTGTGCAAGTGGTGAGGTGAGATTGTTTTTGTTGCATGCGATTGGCTTGCTTCGTTTGCACTGAAACCAACTAAATAAATGCACACACATTTTTTTCTCTGTTTATTTCCCCGCGTAGGCACTGCATGCGATAACCCCGATACGATTCAAAGCAGATAAAAAGGATAAAGTCTAATTACTGTTGGATGGATCTTTGCTGCTACCGAGCGGTGACGATTACGCGCAGCCAGTGGCGGGCCGTGCATTTCAACCTTAGGCCTTCAGTGACGTCACAAACATACACAATATGGGCTCGTCAAGCAGCACTTAATTTCAGGAGTATTTAAAACCATCAAGTATGTATTCCCAATTAAGAGCAGGAAACTAAATTTGCAGATATTGTCAAAAATAAAAATATGATTTAAAAATACAAAATAAAATGCCACCCAAATTACGCTGTGTGATCTTAAACAAGTCTGTCCAATAAATTGCGCAATGTCGCAGTGTCATATAAGACACCAACCAAACAATAACAAAACAAACTATTCTTTGAAAATAAAGTAAACAGATCATTTGCATTTTGAAAATCGGCAATACAACAGCAAATAACTGAAAATGTTGAGTAACTAATAACTGACTAACAGCTGAGATTGAATGAACTTTCGTGCACGAAGGTAACTACAATGCGCCATTATAAATTGCAGGTGAGCAGATTTATTTGATACATTTTTGTATCTTTGTCATTTTATTTCGTTACCATGAATTTAATACTAACGAAATAAAATGACAAGAAGAAATGCAAAATAAAATTCATTGACTCACCAATGTAGTTCTCACAGCGTCTGCT